>NW_027398333.1:0-12106 GCF_003265705.2 Callorhinus ursinus
CCCCATCTGATCTCCCGACCCCTCCCGCTGGCTGGGGAGAGGCAGCCTTCTGAGGCAGTGCACACGAAGCTTGCTGGCTGGGCCTCGAGGGCAGGGGTCGGATGCTGGGTGGGAGCTGGGGGTCAGGCCTTGCCTGTGCCTGAGGAAGCAGCTGTCTTTCCGGCTTTGCCTCCAGGCTCTGCAGGGTGGGCTAATGGTCAGACAGGCTGGAGGCCAAGGCCCCCAGAGGAGGAGCGCATGGGCACAAGCAGGCCAGGAGGAGCGGCCTCTCCCAGTCTGAAGAGCCTGACAACTGAGGGGTTTCTGGTCCCCGAGGGAGGCGAGGACAGAGGCAGTGGAGTCCCAAAGACGGGCCCTCCTGCTTCACCTCTGGATCGATCCACTCAGCCAAGGCTGGGAAACCTGGGAGGAGGGCCAGGCCCTGGGGCAGCTGTGCCTGCCAGGAAAAAGCTGTCCCCTTTCTCTCCTGGGAGGCCTGAACCCGACCTCGTCTCCGGGACTCCAAGCAGGTCCCTTAGGCAGGTGTCCCCAGGAGTGGAGGTGAGGTTGCAGGCCTGGTGGCCTGTCTACCTTGGAAGACAGAGTCATCGGCCCCCAGACACCTCCCTGGATCCGGAGTCTTGTCCCGTGTGTTGGGGCCAGCCCTGCCCCTGGTATGGACAGGAGGGTGCAAGAGTGGCTCCAAGCCACATCCCACCCCAGCTGCCCACCCGCCCCTGTCCCCCCTACCCCCCTCAGTCTCCCATTTCCTGCCCAGCCCTGACTCCCTGCAGCAGCCCTGCCCTGGGCAGCCTCATGCGTCTCTGGGCTTGGAGCAGGACTCACCCATCAAGTTTGTCTCTAGAGCCTCGGGGCTCCCCCAGCTCTAGCTTTCTGGCTTGTTGTAGAGTTTTCTCCACTTCTTTAGCCTCTAGGCTAACATGGAAGCAAATTGAGCGTTATGGAAAGCTATGTTTCTGCCGTGGTTCTCAGGCCGGCCTCATCAGTCACATAATTCTGTCTGCCGGCTCTCCTGGCATGGTGAAACAGCTCTTCTGATTTGGCATTATCTGTGGTTTCTAAAAGTGTAAAATCAGAAGTTGACAACCCAAAGCCGCCCCAGTGCAGCCCTTCCTCATCCCTCCATGTTCATTAGCTCAGATGTCACCCCTGCCCCCTGCCCTGCATGGGGCTGGAGTGTGGAGGTGAGGCTGGGAGGGGCAAGGATGGGATCGAGTCAAGCAGAGAAGTCCCTCATTTTACGTATTTTGACTTTTGGCATGTAATCTGACGCTGGTTAACTGGATCTGTTTTCTTGTCTGCTTCCTCCCCCCACCCCCCTCCCATCGCACCCCTTCCTGTGGACCCCACCCTGCCTCTGCCTCTCTGGGCTGGGTCTCCAGTGGGCGCATCAGTTACAATGACATGTTTGAGATGCTGAAACACATGTCCCCACCCCTGGGGCTGGGGGAGAAATGCCCTGCTTGAGTTGCATACAAGGTAGACCCCGATCCTGCACCCCGAGGCTGGCTGTGCTGGGGCTGGTCTCCCGTCTCCTCTCGGGGCTTGTCCGTCTGTCTGCCTGCCGCTCTGCTGTCTCACTGTTTCTTCCTTTTCTCTGCTCCAGCCATGTCCTCTACCTTCCCAGACAGAGGGACACAGATACCATGATGGTGTCTGCACCCGTACCTTGTGCCCACAGGTCTGCCCCCTCTGAGAGCCTCTGAGAGGCTCAGGAAGACGGAGCCGGAGCCCTCCACCTGCCTTTTTTCCTTCCCTTCTCTTTCCCGGAAATGAGGGGACAGACCACCTTTTTGACAGAAGCTGTTTTTGTTCCGGGCTCAGGACCGCACTCAGCTTCTCTGTCCCATAAGCACCTGTTGAGGGTGGAGGTATCCAGCCCTTTGGGTCTGAGCCTGGGGTAATAGGGGTCTGCAGGGCCTCTGGCACTTCTGAGGAACACCACTCAGCTCCGCACATGCAGAACTTCCCCAGGTCTGGGCTGCTGTCAGCCTGGGGAGGCAGCATCCCCAGGGTTTTGTAAGTTCCACAGCGGGAAGGAGGCGTTGTGGCATTAAGAAGGAAAGGATGCCAGGGAGAGGCATTCTGATGTCATTCCTGGGGCTTCAGAAACTGCTGCAGGGTAAGGACAGGTAGTCCCATGCCCCCTCCCTCCATCGCTGCGGAGCCCAGGAGGGCTGAGCGACAAGGAGAGGGTAAAGTGAAGGATATCCCCAGGCCTCCCTCCTTGGGGCCCCTCCCCAGCTGTGCTGGCCAGTTCCAAGGTTCTGGTCATGAATAGACCAGGGGAGGCCTCAGGGTGGGTAAGAATGGATGGGCTTGGGGAGCTGGGGAGTGTCCAGGAGATGCTCAGAGTGCTATGACCAGGAGGTCCTAGGCCCAGGGCAGAGATGCCTGTCTGTTTACCCTGGCCTTGTCCTTCTGCCGCTTCCTGAGATCCCTGCCCTTCTAGGGCCTGGACAGGCAGAGGAGAGGCTCTGGTGAAGGTGCCCTGGACAGAGCTCTCTTCTCTTGGAAATCACCTGCTTGCTCCTCTTTCAGGCTGGTACCCGACTCCCTGACTTCCCTAGAGGGGAATTCCTCTGCCTCTCCTCCTGCCATCGGTGCTGGTGTACAGGGACACTGTGCTCTGGAAAGCCAATTTTCCTGGTGTGCATCACAAAGGTGATGTGTGAGGTGCTGGGACCATGATTGGATGTGCCAGGTGGGGCTTCACCAGCATTCAGGGGGGCAGAGTCTGGGCTCGTGTCTCTAGCTACCTGGTCTCTACTAGGCCGAGGATTGGATCTAGGGCCCAGACACTGGGGGCAGGGCTGGGGGCCCTCCCTAGAGGGGAAGAGAGGCTGCTCTGTCATGGGATGTGGGCTTGGCAGAGGACAGGCACAACCCAGCGAGTGGCCCTGTGCCCCCTTCTCTAGCTCTGTCTTATGGTAGACGACAAGAGAGTGGTGGGAGAAGACAGGTAGGTAACGGTGCCCCTAGGGCTCTACCTGGTCAGCTAGGTGACCTCCCAGGCTGAGACCGTGCCAGAAACACCAAGGGTACTTTTCTTCCTGGATACCACCTAATTTCTCAGAGCCTTAGGCTCTGGGCAGCTGCTGGCTATACCCGGAGGTCTGTGGTACAGACACACATCTGTCTCCCGCTCTTCTGTCCTTGAAAAATGAGGAGAGGAAAGGGGCTGTTCACCTGATGGGGAAACAGGGAGCAAAGCAGCAGGGCACTGTCCCCAGTCTGGTCCGAAGTACTTTTACTCCTGTGCAATGGCCCTGAGCCTCTCCCCACAAGCCTCCACGCTGGCCCTGTGCAGTACCATCTCTTCTGTGTCCTTCTGACTGGAAGGTGCTGGCTGCCTCTTCCAGGCCCCCAAGCTGGGTGGTGAGAGGCAGAAGCCTTCCTGGGGTGAAGGGATGCCTCACTGGAAGTGGGAGCTCAGAGCTGTGCTCTTGGCTAACCCGCCCCTTGTCCAGTGCCCCAGGCTGCCGGTGGAGGAGATGATGTTGGGCAGAGCTGTAAGGACAGGGGTCTTCCCTCTTGTCTGTGGGCCATCCCAGGGTGCCTCAGCCTCAGTTCTGCAGCCCAGATCCCTCCCTCTTCAGCCCAGGCCCCACTCCCCTTATTCCAGCCTTGGGCAGGGGTCCTTCTGGCTAAGCATGTGCCTGTACTTTCAGAGGGATCCAGGCTTTTGGCTTGGTGCTATGCTACAGTCTTTACCTGGACTTCTATTTTTCCGCAGCTAGGAGAAGGAGGGACTGCTCCAATGGGGGGGTATTGGAAGGGTGAGTGTGAATGCTGGGAAAACTCCCAGCCTCCCAACTTTGCCTGGGCACCTGCAGAAGCCACCCCCAGGTGGCGAAGCCCAGCCTCTAGGGGCCTCCAGCACCTTGTAGTCCTGTGGTGGAGGGACCCTGGTAGGCCTGGCCCTGACCTGCCCCCCTTGTCTCTAGCTCCTGGTTCGCATGAACATGCCCATCTCCAATGAGGACATGACCATCCACTTCACGTCCACGCTGATGGCCCTCATTTGGACTGCACTGGAGCTCAAGCTGGCTCCAGGTGAGCAAGGCAGTATCTGGGGAGGGCACCAAGCCAGGACCGGGCTGTCTCACTCCAGAGCCACACCAAGGTGGGTGTGCAGGGAAGCGGGGTGAGGAGGCTTGTCTGAAGGCGACCAAGGACAGCTGCTCATGACTCCTCTGTTGAGCACTGACCTTATACCCTGATAACCGCCCTGTCTTTGAGCCTTGTAATGATCCCATTTTCATGTGCGGGAGCTGAGGTGCAGGTTAAATGACCTGTCCAGGTTACCCAGAGCATGTGACGGCAGAACATAGGTTCACATAAGTTAGCACCCTTCCAGGGTGCAGCGTCTGTGTGCCTTCTGTCCACTCCCCGTAGTGACCCCGGGCCCTGTCAGGTCCTCTCCTGAGCTAACTGATAGGACTGCATAGCCTGTGCCAAATCTAGGAGAGAATAAACCTCCAGTGTATCCTTTCCACCTTCACCCTCCTGTGAAAATTAGAAAAATTAGAGCCACCAGAGGAGATCTGCACTGTCTCTGCCCCCACACCACCCTCCTGGCCGCACTCGAGCCCTTGAGCTCAGCCATTTCGTTTGTAGCAGATGAGTCAAGGCCAGTCCCGTACCCTGCCCCCCTTGCACTCTAGGTCCCGTTCTCATCATCTACCCAAAGATGTCATGCTAGAAATTCTGCACCCTGCTTCTTGCCCTGTCAGTTTTTTCCTCCCTGTTGGATTCTTTGTATCAACATACAAACAAGCTATAATCTCTCCCATCTTTAAAAGGTTTTCTTCTCCCTCCATTGGCTTCCCTATGTTTATTCTTCCCCTCCTCACGACCAACTCCTCAAGAGACTGGTCTGTATTGTCTGTCTGGTCTCTCTTATTAGGTCTGCAGGTGGGTTTCCACTGCAATGTTGCTGGAGCCGCTCTTGCTGAGCTGTTCAGTGACCTCCGTGTGCTCGGTGCTCATTTTGCCTAATCCACAGCTCAGCCTTTCCTCCATGGTCGCGTCCGCCCACGGCTCAGCCTTTCCTCCGTGGTCGTGTGCGCCCACGGCTCAGCCTTTGCTCCGTGGTCGTGTCGTTCTTTTTGAATCCCTTTGATATTTCCTGTTTTCTCATGTCTCCCACCCTCTGAATGTCACTGTGCCCCTCAGACTGTTCCCTTTGCCACGTTTGTCATTCCACCTATTTTCATGGCTCTAAATACTGGGAATTCAAACTTTGTGTTTTAGTGCAGGCCTCCTCCTGAACTCCAGACCTGCATTCTGCATTCTCATGTGAATTTTTACTGTCTCCACTGGGAGGCCCAGTAAGCATTCCAAAGTTCACTTGCCCAAACTTGACCGCCACGTGTTCCCCATGATCTTTCCCGTCTCCATCAGTGGAAAGTCTGTTCTTCCAGTTAGTTACTCAAGACAAAAACCTCTGGAGTCATTCTTACCTCCTCTTTCTTTCTTTCCTTCTTTTTTTAAAGGCTTTTCCCAGTTTTGATCCATATATGATCTCCTGTCATAGCTCTTGACTCCACCTTCATAATATACCAGAATATGATCACTTCTTTGTCCTCTCCCACTGCTAGCTCCTGTTCCAAGCCCCTCTCGCGGGTCTTGACTCGATTCTTAGAGTAGCTTCCGAATGGTCTGCCTCTGTTCTTGTCTGCCTGCAACAGAACAGCTAGAATGATCATGTTAAAAACCAAACCAATAAAATTAATAAACCTCTGGCTAGACCAATCAAGAAAAAAAGAGATAGAAATAACCAATATAAGGAATGAAAGAGAGAACACCACTACAGGTCCTGCTGCCATTAAATGGATAACAAGGAAATTTTATGAACCACTTTCCATCAATAACTTTAACAACTTAAATGAAATGGAAAAATTCCTTGACACCAACTGTCAAGCTCATTCAAGAATGGATAACCTGAGTGGGTTAAAAAAAAGGAAGAGAGAATCTGAGTAGCACTATAGTTATTAAAGAAATTAAATTATAGTTAAATGCCTTCCAACAAAGAAAATCCTCGGCCCAGTTAGCTCCATAGGTGAGGTTCACCAAACATTTAAGGGGGAAGTAATACCAGCTCTATATAAACTCTTCCAGAAAATAGAGAAAAAGAGGACATTTCTCAATTTACCATAGTGTGCTGACATTGCTCCGACACCAAGATGAGACAAAGACGTTATAGGAAAAGAAAGTGACAGATCAGTATCCCTCATGACTGTAGACACAAAAATATTCCACCCAGTTTTCTCAGACTGAGTCTGGTTGTATATATATATGTTTGCTTGATGACAAATTAGGGTTTATTCCAGAAATACAAGTTAAGTTCAAGTATAAAAAATCAATCAACATAATTTAATATATCATATAAGTAGAACTATATGATCATCTCAATGGATGCAGAAAAAACATTTCACAAGAATTCAGTATCTATTCATGATTTTAAAAATTCTGCATAGAGTAGAAACTGAAGGAAGTCCCCTAAATCGGATCAAGGATATCTATGAATAACCTTCAACGAATGATACACTTAACAAAGAAAAACTAACCCCCTTTCCCCTAAGATCAAGAACAAAGAAGGATGTCTGCTGTCACCATTCTTGTTCAACATCATACTTTAGATCCTAGCCATTGTAATGAGTTAAGAAAAGAAATAGGAGGCATACCAATTGGAAAGCAAGAAATAAAACTGCCTGTGTTCACAATTGACATGATTATCTATGGAGAAAATCTGAAAGACTCTAAGAAAAAGTGAATAAAATGGAGGCATCTACGGGCCAAGGAATGCCAAGGATGGCTGGGAGCCACCAACATCTAGAAACGGGCAAGGAAGAATTCTTCACTAGAACATTTGGAGGAGGCACGGTCATGCTGACACCTTGATTTTGAGCTTCTGGACTCCAGAACTGAGATAATAAATTTCTGTTGTTTTAAGCCACTAAAAAAAGTAACTAAAACCATCCACAAGTGTAGAGCAAGGTCACAGGATACAAGGTCAGTGTGCAAGAAGCAAATGTATTTCTATATATTAGCAATTAACAATTGAAATGGGAAAAAGTTCCATTAAAATCACACCAAAAACATGAAGTACTTCTTTGTTGTTGGATAACTCTAAAAAGTATATATGTGAGATCTCTATGTTGCAAATTTCAAAACATTGAAAGGAGCAAAGAGATCTAAAAATTAAGCACTGCATCATCTTCATGCATTGGAAGATTCCATATTGTCATGATGTCAGTTCTTCCCTCATTCATCAATAGAATAAATGTTCATCCAATCAAAATCCCAACAGGTTTTTAGGTAGAAATGTAGAAATGAATTCTAAAATGTATCAGGAAAAGCAAAAGAACTGAATAACAAACAATTTTGAAAAGAGGACAAAGAAACCTTACTCTGCCTGAATCAAAGACTTTCTATAAAGCACGTCAATTGAGGTGTATCGTGTTGGTGACAGGACAGACATGGGTCAGTGGAACACAATAGAGACTCGTACTTACATTGCCATTGGATTTTTGATGACGTTGTAAATGCAATTAATGAAGAAAAGATAATTTTTTCAACAAATGGTACTTGAAAAATTTAGACAACTATCCAAAAAAGGGAAAAATCTTGACATTTAGTGTCTTAGTCTGCTTGGGCTGCCAATAACAACGAACCATAACTGAGTGGCTTAAACACAGAAATTTATTTCTCACAGTCTGGAGGCTGAAAGTCCAAATCAAAGTGCCAGGAAGGTAAGTTTCATTCCTGGGCCTGTTCTTCTGGTTTGTAGGGTGGTCACCTTCTCACTGTGTGCTCACATGGTCTTTCCCTGAGTGCATACAGAGAGTGAACGAATTTTCTGGTGTCTCTTCTCATAAGGACACTAACTCTCTGGGTCAGGGTCCCACCCTTCTGACCTCATTTCACCTAATTGCCTCCTTCTTGGCCTTATACAGTCAAAATGAGGGTTCCAGCTTCAACATGTGAACGGGGACAGCACACAATTCAGTCCATAGCACATACCTTTTACCTCCTACAAAAATTAACTTGAAATTGATCATAGACATAAATGTAAAATGTAAAATTATAAAACCTCTAGAAGGAAACACAGGAGAGAGATTTTGACAGTTTTGAGTTTGGCAAAGATTTTTGAAGACACCAAAAGCATGAGCCATAAAAGAAAAATTGAAAAATTGAACTTTATCAACATTAAAAACTTTTGCTCTTCAAAAAGACATTTAAGAAAATGAAAAGACAAAGCTAAAGCATTGGTGAAGATATTTTTGAACCATGTATCTGATATAGGATCAGTTTCCAGAATAGATAAAGGTCTGTCACAACTCAGTAATAAGAAAATAAACAACCTAATAAAAATGGGCAAAGGATTCGAATAGACCTGTCACCAAAAATATATATGGAAGGCAAATAAAAATACTCAATATCATTAATCATTAGAGAAATCCAAAATGAAGTCTACAGCCATACCACCCTTACTGCGCCCGATCTCGTCTGATCTCGGAAGCTAAGCAGGGTCGGGCCTGGTTAGTACTTGGGTGGGAGAATTCCAAAATGAAGCCATAGTAAGATAACACTACATGGTTATTAATACGACTAAAATACTTTTTTAAATGACAATATTAAGTCCTGGTGAGAATGCATAATATGGAATTCTTCTGATCCTAGTTTGGCAGTTCCTTACCGTATGGCCCAGCCAGCACACTCCTAAGTGGGAAGAAAAGAAAACATACATCTGCACAAAAACATATATGCAAATGTTCACAGCTTTATTTCATAATCTCCTCAAAATGTAAGCAACTCAAATGTTCACAACTGGTGAATGGATAAACAAATTGTGGTCTACCCATACCATAAGGTAGTACTCCGCAGTCAAAAGAAACAGGCTACTTATACACTCAACAACGTGGACTGAATCTCAAAGGCACCACGCTGAATGGAGAAGTCCTACTCAAAAGCCAATACACCCGATGACTTTGTTTGTTTGGCATTCTGGAGAAGGCAAAACAGACCGAGACAGAAAACACACTAGGGATGGGATGGGATGAGAGGAGGCCACGGGGTGAGCTACAAAGGGAGCACAGAGGGACTTTGGCAGCAGGGCCATATACCATGTCTCGATTGTGGGGGTGGATGCGCGGCTTTATGCATTTACCAAAGTTCATAGAATGGGATAACTGAAAAGGGTGGATTTCATTGTATGTACATTATACCATAGTAAACCTGATGCTAAAAAAAGATAAATCAGAGTATTTTATCCCTATGCTTATCACCCTCTGCTGCTTCCTATCTCAACATCTGCTCCCTGCAACCTCTCACCCTCACCCCCTGCTCAGTGAGCCTTGCCTTCCTGGCTGGTTGTGTGACACACCAAGGCCTTTGCACCCCCTGGTCCTTTTCTGACTTCGGGGTCTTATACACACACCACCTTTTCATGAGACCTTTCCTGACTACCCTGTCCAAAATTTCAGCCCTCTTAATATTTGTCATCCGTCCCTACTTAAGCTTTTTCTGCACCCAAACCACTAGGTTTTGAACTTACTGCTACTTTATTGTTGAGTCAAGCCACATGGTGCCACAAAGGCGGCCCCTTTGCTTTTGTTCCATCACCTAGAATAGTCCCTGGCATGGGAGGGTGCTCACTTGATTGTTTTGAATGGCTGGATGAACAGCTGGACCACCACCATATCTCTTCTCCACTCCCAGGGCCCACGCACACAGGCCTCTGTCTCTGCACGTGCCCATCAGGGACGCTCCGACAGCTGCCGTGACCGTGCTTCTCCCTGCTCTGCCTTTTCTCCTGGCACTCTCCTTGCCCCACTTCCCCTCCCACCACACCTCTCCCTGCTGGCTCCCCCAGGGGGCCCATGAGAGAGCTCCTAACATCTCTCTTCCCCTCCACACCCTTGTCCTGCCCCAGCTGGCACCAAGCAGCATCAGTGTGATGCAGAGTTGAGGAAGGAGATTTCCTCTGTGTGGGCCAATCTGCCCCAGAAGACCCTGGATTTACTGGTACCACCCCATAAATGTAAGTGAGGGCAAGAACTTCTCCTTGTTCACCCACCTTTGGTGTCCCACCCAGAGGCAGAGCCAGGAGGCCTGGGCCAGTGTGACCTCGTCAATAGTCTAGACTTAGTTTCCACCTGCAGGGAGAACGGTCTTACCAGTGGGTGCATAGGGACTCTGGGAAGGGATTCCCTGGGCTTTATTCTGTTGACCACAGTCACCCACGTTCCTGGTGGGGGTGTATACTAAAAAAATCCAGAGACTCCTACAGTTAGAGATGAGGTGCTTAAAGATTAAACCCCACATCCACTTCATTGGGAGGAGATGGAGGGCCCTGTGGAGAGTCAGTACAGCTCCAGAGGACATGTGCTCAGTGTCCAAAGATGCAACTTCGTCCAAGCCCTGTGCCCTTCCCTGAGCATGTCCAGGAGTCCTTGTGGTGGAGGCTGTTCCCTTGTCCCCCCACCTCCCCTTCCTCCTCCACACTCCACCCTCTGTTTTCTCTCCCTCCAGCCGATGAGATGGCCATAGGAAAGGTGTATGCAGCTCTGATGATATTTGACTTCTACAAACAGAACAAGACCTCCAGAGCCCAGATTCACCAGGCCACGGGAGGCCTGTCCCAGGTACCGAGTTCCAGGAATTCCAAGAAGTAAACCTCAGACTCTGGCACCCATCAGTTGTTTTTTTCTTTTTTTTTTTTTAGGCATGGAATTAGGTGTTTATTATATTCTATTCATAGAACTTACAACAACATGGAAGCCAAGTAGGAAACAAGTATTTATAAATGTGATAAATATTTTTTACAGATTTATTATTTATTTTTAAGTAATCTCTACACCCAATGTGGGGCTTGAACTCATAGCCCCGAGATCAAGAGTCGGATGCTCTACGAACTGAGCCAGCCAGGCACCCCTAAATGTGATAAATATTTTTTTTTAAATTTTTTTATTGTTATGTTAATCACCATATATTACATCATTAGTTTTTGGTGCAGTGTTCCATGATTCATTGTTTGTTCATAACACGCAGTGCTCCATGCAGAACGTGCCCTCCTCAATACCCATCACCAGGATAACCCATCCCCCTCCCCCCCTCCGCTCTAGAAAACTCAGTTTGTTTTTCAGAGTCCATCATCTCTCATGGTTCGTCTCCCCCTCTGACATACTCGCCTTTTCTTCCTCTCCTGTTATCTTCTTCTTTTTCTTTTTTCTTAAAATATGTTCCGTTATTTGTTTCAGAAGTACAGATCTGTGATTCAACAATCTTGCACAATTCACAGCGCTCACCGTAGCACATACCTTCCCCAATGTCTATCACCCAGCCACCCCATCCCTCCCACCCCCAACCATTCCAGTAACACTCAGTTTGTTTCCTGAGATTAAGAATTCCTCATATCAGTGAGGTCATGTGATACATGTCTTTCTCTGATTGACTTATTTCACTCAGCATAACACCCTCCAGTTCCATCCACGTCGTTGCAAATGGCAAGATCTCATTCCTTTTGATGGCTGCATAATATTCCATTGTATATATATATCACACTTCTTTATCCATTCATCTGTCGATGGGCATCTTGGCTCTTTCCACAGTTTAGCTATTGTGGACATTGCTGCTATAAACATTGGGGTACACGTACCCCTTCGGGTCCCTACATTTGTATCTTTGGGGTAAATACCCAGTAGTGCAATTGCTGGATTGAACGGTAGCTCTAATTTCAACTGTTTGAGGAACCTCCATACTGTTTTCCAGAGGGGTTGCACCAGCTTGCATTCCCACCAACAGTGTAGAAGGGTTCCCCTTTCTCCACATCCCCGCCACCATCTGTTGTTCCCTGACTTGTTAATTTTAGCCATTCTGACGGGTGTGAGATGGTATCTCATTGAGGTTTTGATTTGGATTTCCCTGATGCCGAGTGATGTTGAGCACTTTTTCATGTGCCTGTTGGCCATTTGGATGTCTTCTTTGGAGAAATGTCTGTTCATGCCTTCTGCCCATTTCTTAATTGGATTATTTGTTCTTTGGGTGTTGAGTTTGATAAGTTCTTTATAGATTTTGGATACTAGCCCTTTATCTGATA
>NW_027398334.1:0-10976 GCF_003265705.2 Callorhinus ursinus
GAACAGAGAAGCGACCACTTACTGGAAGGTAGGACGTGTGGAGAAGTGAATCCGAGGTGATATTGGGGAGGATAGATGGCGGGGGAGGGGACTCCGTGGCCGCTTCTGGCAAGTGATAGAGCCACGGAGCACAAAATCGGAACTTTTAGAAGCCGGCTCCGCTGAGGGATGTCGCTCCAGTGGCTAAGCTGGGGGTGGAACCCTCACAGACAGTGTGGTCTCAGGCCCTCGGGGTCACAGAAAGACCAGGGGTGCCTGAGTGCAGCAGAGCTCCCAGGTATCGGAGCAGGGAAGCCGGCTGCAGAGACGGAGCCGAGGAGCGGGCTCTCAGCTCGGGGTGGCCATAAACTGTGATCCGCGCCCCAGTCGGGCCACTGCTCCTCCAGCAGGGACCAAACAAGTGGCAGATCCGGGGAGACTCCCCTTTCTCGCCTGGGAGGAGCGGCGCAGGAGCGCACCGCAGGGATCTGCTGGGTTTGGAGACTCCACACGGGGTCGGGTGCCAGAGATAGAAACGCTCAGTCACAGGCCGGGTGAGCATGGAGTGCGGCCAGAGACCAGGTAGACGGGAGTGACTGCTTTTCTCTGGGGGCGCACTGAGAAGCGGGGTCTTGAGTTCTCAGCTCCTCCGGATGGAGATTGGGAGGCCACCATTTTCATTCTGGTCCTCCAAAGCTGTACCGAGAGCTTGCAGGGAACAAAAGCTCCTGAGAGCAAACCCAAGCAGATTGCTTAGCCCCGACCAACAAGGACGGGGCAATTCCCCCTCCAGCAAAGACATTTGGGAACCACGGCAACAGGCCCCTCCCCCAGAAGATCAGCCCAAACAGCCAGCAAGCCAAGACCAAGTTTACCAATCAAGGAGAACGGGAGAACTCCAGCGCTAGGGGAATACTGCACATAGAATTCATGGCTTTTCTTTTACCATGATTCATTAGTTTTTCAAAGTTAATTTTTTTAACTTTTTTTAATTTTTCTTTTTCCCTTTTTCAACCATCTTATCAATCCCTTTTTTAAAAAAACATTTTTTATTTTTCATTTTTAGAAAATTTATCCCTTCATAGTTACCCTTATTTTTGGCATATATATAGAAGTTGTTCTCTCTTTAAGATTTTGAGATACAGTTTCTTCTAACAGATCAAAATATACACTAAATCACAATATGGCTTTGTTCTAGTCTCCTGCCTGATCACATCCTCTCCCCTTTTTTTTTTTTTAAATCTTCTTTTTTCAAACAACTTATCAATACCTTTTATAAAATCTTTTATAATTTTAATCTTTACAGTCATCTGCCATCCCTTCATTGTATCAACCCTTATTTTGTACATACGTGTCTTTCTTCCTTTAAAAACTTTAGGAGTCACTTTCTTCTAACAGACCAAAATACACCCAAAATCTAGTGTGTGGCACTGATCTATGCACTAGTCTGATCATATTTGATCATATTCTGTTTTTTTTGTTTTGTTCTGTTTTTGTTTGTTTTTATCTTTTTTTTTCCTCTTTCTTTTTTCTTTCTTTCCCTTCCTTTTCCCCTGGTTTCAGGTCTTTTCTGATTTGTATAGAGTATATTTCCTGGGGACGTTGTTAACCTGTTAGCATTTTGTTCTCTCATTCATCTATTCTCCTCTGGACAAAATGACAAGATGAAAAAAGTCACCTCAGCAAAAAGAACAAGAGGTAGTTCCGTCTGCCAGGGACCTACTCAATATGGACATTAGTACGATGTCGGACCTAGAGTTCAGAATCATGACTTTAAAGATACTAGCTGGGCTTGAAAAAAGCCTGAAAGTTATTAGAGAAACCCTTTCTGGAGAAATAAGAGAACTAAAATCTAACCAAGTCGAAATCAAAAAGGCTATTGATGAGGTGCAATCCAAAATGGGGGCACTAACTGCTAGGATAAATGAGGCAGAAGAGAGAATCAGTGATATAGAAGACCAAGTGATGGAAAACAAAGAGGCTGAGAAAAAGAGAGAGAAGCAACTACAGGATCCCGAGGGCAGAATTCGAGAGATAAGCGATATAATAAGACGAAACAACATTAGAATAATTGGGATCCCAGAAGAAGAAGAAAGAGAGAGAGGACAGAAGGTATATTGGAGCAAATAATAGAGAACTTCCCTAATGTGAGGAAGGAAACAGGCATCAAAATCCAGGAGGCACAGAGAACTCCTTTCAAAATCAATAAAAATAGGTCAACACCCCGACATCTAATAGTAAAACCTACGAGTCTCAGAGACAAAGAGAAAATCCTGAAAGCAGCTTGGGAGAAGAGATGTGTAACCTACAATGGTAGAAATATTAGATTGGAAACAGACCTATCCACAGAGACCTGGCAGGCCAGAAAGGACTGGCAAGATATCTTCACAGCACTAAACGAGAAAAATATGCAGCCAAGAATACTATATCCAGCTAGGCTGTCATTGAAAATTGAAGGAGAGATAAAAAGCTTCCAGGATAAACAAAAACTAAAGGAATTTGCAAACACGAAACCAGCCCTCCAAGAAATCTTGAAAGGGGTCCTCTAAGCAAAGAGAGAGCCTAAAAGCAGCATAGACTAGAAAGGAACACAGACAAAATACAGTAACAGTCACCTTACAGGCAATACAATGGCACTAAATTCATACCTTTCAATAGTTACCCTGAATGTAAATGGGCTAAATGCCCCAATCAAAAGACACAGGCTATCAGATTGGATTAAAAAACAAGACCCATCAATATGCTGTCTGCAAGAGACTCATTTTAGACCCAAAGACACCCCCAGATTGAAAGTGAGGGGGTTGAAAACCATTTACCATGCTAATGGACACCAAAAGAAAGCTGGGGTGGCAATCCCTATATCAGACAAATTAGATTTTAAACCAAAGACTGTAATAAGAGATGAGAAAGGACACTATATCCTACTTAAAGGGTCTATCCAACAAGAAGATCTAACAATTGTAAATATCTATGTCCCTAACATAGGAGCAGCCAATTATATAAGGCAATTAATAACAAAAGCAAAGAAACACATTGACAACAATACAATAACTACTGGTATTTACCCCAAAGATACAAATGTAGGGATCTGAAGGAGTACGTGCACCCCAATGTTCATAGCAGCAATGTCCACAGTAGCCAAACTGTGGAAAAAGCCAAGATGTCCATCGACAGATGAATGGATAAAGAAGATGTGGTGTATATACACAATGGAATATTATGCAGCCATCAAAAGGAATGAGATCTTGCCATTTGCAATGATGTGGATGGAACTGGAGGGTGTTATGCTGAGTGAAATAAGTCAATCAGAGAAAGACATGTATCATATGGCCTCACTGATATGAGGAAGAAATAGAAAACCTGAACAGACCTATAACCACTAAGGAAATTGAAGCAGTCATCAAAAATCTCCCAACAAACAAAAGCCCAGGGCCAGATGGCTTCCCAGGGGAATTCTACCAAACATCTAAAGAAGAATTAATACCTATTCTCCTGAAACTGTTCTAAAAAATAGAAATGGAAGGAAAACTTCCAAACTCATTTTATGAGGCAACCATTACCTTGATTCCCAAACCAGACAAAGACCCCATCAAAAAGGAGAATTACAGACCAATATCCTTGATGAACATGGATTCAAAAATTCTCACCAAAACACTAGCCAATAGGATCCAACAGTACATTAAAAAGAATGGAATATTATGCAGCCATCAGAAGGAATGAGATCTTGCCATTTGCAACGACTTGGATGGAACTGGAGGGTGTTATGCTGAGTGAAATAAGTCAATCAGAGAAAGACATGTATCATATGATCTCACTGATACGAGGAATTCTTAATCTCAGGAAATAAACTGAGGGTTGCTGGAGTGGTGGGGGTGTGAGGGATGGGGTGGCTGGGTGATAGACATTGGGCAGGGTATGTGCTATGGTGAGTACTGTGAATTGTGCAAGACTGTTGAATCACAGATCTGTACTTCTGAAACAATGCAATATATGTCAAGAAAAAGAAAAGAAG
Source organism: Callorhinus ursinus (assembly GCF_003265705.2). NCBI lineage: Eukaryota > Metazoa > Chordata > Mammalia > Carnivora > Otariidae > Callorhinus > Callorhinus ursinus. Next base: position 3,992 of record NW_027398334.1, read on the forward strand.
AAGAAGATAGCAGGAGGGAAGAATGAAGGGGAGTAAGTCAGATGGGGAGTCGAACCATTAGAGACGATGGTCTCTGAAAAACAAACTGAGGGTTCTAGAGGGGAGGAGGGTGGGGGGTTGGGTTAGCCTGGTGATGGATATTAAAGAGGGCACATTCTGCATGGAGCACTGGGTGTTATGCACAAACAATGAATCATGGAACAGTACATCAAAAACTAATGATATAATGTATGGTGATTAACATAACAATAAAAAATTTTAAAAAAAGGAACATACCTCAACATAATAAAGAGCACATATGACAAGCCCACAGCAAACATCATACTCAGTGGTGACAATTTGAAATCCTTTCCTTTAAGATCAGAGACAAGACAGCGGTACCAACCCTCACCACTGCTATTCAATACAGTATTGGAATTCATAGCCAGAGCAATCAGGCAACAGAAGGAAACAAAAGACATTAAGATTGGAAAGGAAAAAATAAAACTGTCTCTATTTGCAGATGAGATGATTTTATGTATAGAAATCCTAAGGACTCCACCAAAAAACTGTCAGATCTAATCCACAAATTCAGTAAAGTTGCAGGATACAAAATTAACATACAAAAATCAGTAACATTTCTTTACACTAACAACAGATTATATGAAAAGGAAATAGAATTCAATTTATAAAGCATCAAAAATAATAAAATACTTAAGAATAAATTTAACAGAGGAAGTGAAAGTTCTCAGAAAACTGAATACCCCAAGAAATTTGATAAAATAAATGAAAGATTACAGAAATAAATAGAAAGGTATCCCACGTTCATGGACTAGAAGAAATAACATTGTTAAAATGACCGTACTACCCAAAGCCATCTATAAATTCAGTGTAATCCCTATCAAGATCCCAATGGCAGCTTTTTTAAAGAGGTAGAAAAGCCGATCCTAAAATGTATATGGATCCAGAAAAGACCCCAAATAGCCAAAGCAATTTTGAGAAAGAAGAAGAATGTGGGAGGCATCACATCTCCTGATTTCAAACTATATTATAAAGCTGTAGTAATTGAAAACAGTATGGTACTGGTATAAAAGCAAACATGGACCAATAGAACAGAAAGGAGAGCCCAGAAATAAATTCATGCATGTATATGTTTAGATAATATTTGACAGAGGAGCCAAGAACACTCAATGGGGAAAAGACAGTCTGTTCAGTAAATGGTGCTGGAAAAATTGGATATTCACATGTACAAGAATGAAACTAGACCTTTGTCTTATACCACTCACAAGAATTAACTTGAAATGGCCTAAATGTAAGACCTGAAACCATAAAACTGGAAGAACACAGGAAAAACCTCCTTGACCTAAAGCACAATCAGCAAAATCAAATATAAACAAGTAGGACTACATCAAACTGAAAAGCTTCTGCACAGAAAAACAGTTAACAAAATGAAAAGCTGCTTAACCTACAAAATGAGAAAAAAAAATGCAAACCATTTATCTGATAAGGGGTTAATATCCAAAATAAAGAACTTATACAACTCAAAAGCAAAAGCAAATAATAACAAAACCCCCAATAATCTAATTAAAACTGAGCCAAAAACCTGAGAAAACATTTTTCCAAAGAAAATACACAAATGGTCAACAGGTACTTGAAAAGATGATCAACATCACTAATTATTAGGGAAATGCAAATCAAAACCACAACAAAGATATTGCCTCACACCCATTAGGATATCTAGCATGGAAAAGAGAAGAGATAAAAAAAAAAAAAGGTTGCAAAGCTGTGGAGAGAAAAGAGCCCTTGGGCACTGTTGGGGGGATTGTCAACTGGTACAGCTACTACAAAAACAGTATGGAGTTTCCCCAAAAAATTAAAAATAGAACTATCATATGATCTGGCAATTCTACTTCTGGGAATATAGCTGAAGAAAATGAAAACACTATAAAGAGATGTCTGCACCCCCCCCATATTCATAGCAGGATATATACAATAGCAAAGACATGGAAACAACTTAAGTGTCCACCAAAAGATAAATGGATAAGGAAATGTGGCATATCTATACAATGGGATATTATTCAGCCATAAAAAAGGAAGAAATCCTGCCGTTTGTGACAACATAAATGAAACTTGAGAGCTTTATGCTAAATGAAATCAGACAGAAAAAGACAAATACTGTATGATCTCCATTATATGTGGACTCTAAAGAACAAAACAAAACAGCAGCAAACTCAGAGAAAAAGAGATCGTATTTGTGGTTACCAGACACGGGTAGAGGGAGAGGGAATTGGATGAAGATGGTCAAAAGTACAAACTTTTAGTTATAAAATATATAAATACTAAAGCTAAAATAAACAACATGATGGTTTTAGTTAACACTGCTGAATAGTATTTAAAAAATGTTGAGAGTAAATCCTAAAAGTTCTCATCACAAGGAAAAATTATATTTTTTGTATCTCTATGAGATGATGGATATTAACTAGACGTTTGTAGTGATCATTTCACCATGTGTAAGTCAAATCATTATGCTAGACACCTTAAACTTATAAAGTGCTGTATATCAATTACATCTTAGTAAAACTGGAAAAAAATTAAAATATTATTTTCCTTTCCTATACATCTTGTGTTGAAAATAAAAAGGACTGATAAAATGAGAAATAAGTTAGTCATGCATTTTGGGAAGGACTTAATTTCCTTTCCCCTCAATTTGAACTTCAAAAAGGTAATTGGTTGATCTTTGTAAATAAAATTGAATAGTACAGCCTGGAAACTATACTAGAGAGTTAAGTAGGGATAAACAATTGGCGACAAGGATTGTCAAGGATGATACCAATTTGTAATGGAGTCAGTAATCATTTGTACCCTCATACCTCAAGAATTAGAGGTGGATAAAATATAGAATGAATGGTACCATTTTCTCTGGCTTCTAGAGGTTGGCATAGCCTGTGCAACAGAAGGTCTAAAAGAACAGGGAATCTGTTGTCCTAGTGAGTATCATTTCAGTGGTACATCAGGTTGTATAAGCTGAGTCAGGAGCAAATACCAGTTGGGAATATCATCGAGGGTTGAGGGGCCAAGGGTACAGGGCAACCAGAAGTTGCGGTTGAGAGAGTTTAGAGTAAGAACCCCTAACTTAAAAGATTTCAGAAGTGTTGATTTCATTGGCGGTGGATATTTGTGCTTTGCTTTTGTTTTTCTAAATGGGAAAATTTGAGGTATAGCCACATAAATGGACTCCCAAGAAAGGACTAAGAAAAGGTCCTTGGGAGTTCAGACAAGGGAGTAGAATGCTTATAGGAATGGAGCTGTGTTAAGTGACAAGGCAGCCTCCTCCTTCTGACATGGGCTAATAGAAGAGCTGATGGGGGGGGGGTGGCTAGAAAATGAGTAACTCATTCAGAAGAGTTTTGGGGAAAATAGTGTAGTACTACTCAAGAAAAGTCCAGTTTCATTCAGTGAAGGCTTTGAGTGGAAGTAAATACCCAGAGAAAAATATTGAGAATTTAAGGGAGTTTGACCTTAGAAAGGGACTCCAGGAGGCAAGAACTCAGGGGTTTATAGATGTATGTTAGCAGGGTAGGGCAGGACTGAGGGCAGAACACAGGTCAAAGAGGAAATGAGGACAGTCGATAGAATAGCAGTGGCTCAGACACTTGGGGCCTGCCTGGCAAGGAGGGGATTATGCTGTAGTTTACAATACACTTCAGATCCCTGTATTATATTATTTGGTAGATAATAGGAAGGAGATGTTACTGATAGGAGAGGAGAGCTATGAAATTGAGGAGTTTCACATAGCTAACAAGAATTATGGGGGTGAATTATCCTCTCTTATCCCTGAATGTACCAGATTGTGCTTCTGTAAATGAAAATCCTAGATGACATAAAGGCTGAAGCTCACAGTGAAAGATTTTTTTTTTTCAGTTGTTTCTCAGAGGAGAAAATAATACAAAAGAGGGAAGTTCAGGATGTACAGAATTTTAAAATGGAGAAGGAAGTCCATGGAACTTCCTCACATGAAATTAGGTAATCATAAGAACAAAAAGCAGCTGAAGTATGTTGTAGGGTTTGGGTCATGGGAATGGAGAAGAAGAGTTTGATATGTGTGACAGGAGTTAGAAAAATAATTTAAAAATTGAAGAAGCCTGAATAATAATTTTAGAAAGCATTTCTTTTAAAGTTGCATTAATAAATGCTTCATTTTTAGAAGATAGCATCACAAAAATTACCTGAAGCTTTGTTTTGCCTGTGAAAGTAGTGGCAAAACTCCACAATGATAAAACCCTTTTGTAGACCCTCAAGTGACCTCATTTGAGCTGCGTCCCATGGCTTTGTAGAAGGAACATGAAGTACATGAAGTGACAACTTGTGAGGTACTTACCTTTTTTCCTTTTAATATCGCATTGAATATGGCATTTCTGACAGATGCTTTAGGTGAAATTTCTCTCCTAAGCAAATAAAAACAAAGACATAAATCTGAAGAACAAAGTTTTACATTCCCTGCCACTAGGGAAGAAAACCAGAAAATATACCTGATATTTTATTTTCCTGGTAAAAGCGCCAATAGTCATATTATAGGAAAACACTAATATTATGTTTTATTTCTTCCCACACTGCACCCACAGGACAAAGAACATTTTAGTCCTTCATATTTTCTGGTCGACCTATAGAAACAGCACAGAAAATTACATATAGAAAATTACATTCAACATTGCATGCATGAATCCTGTAACACTGACCAGATACAAGGGTAACGTTGTAACCTTCAAAAGTCTTCAGAGTAACTGCTGCAACACTGAACAGCTACTGTGCATCTAAATGGTGGTGAATTACAGGGATATTAATACAGTGTGTTTAAGTAAAATGTAACTCTATATACATCTCTAAGTATAAAACTATACACAGCTGAATGTACTCATTTAATAAGAGCAATTGGAAAAATATTTAAAAGTTGATTAATCATTTTGAGAAATATTTTATTTATTTTTAAAGATTTTATTTATTTATTTGACAGAGACACAGTGAGAGAGGGAACACAAGCAGGGGGAGTGGGAGAGGGAGAGGCAGGCTTCCCGCGGAGCAGGGAGCCCTATGCGGGGCTCGATCCCAGGGCCCTGGGACCATGACCTGAGCCGAAGGCAGACGCTTAACGACTGAGCCACCCAGGCGCCCCTATTTTGAGAAATATTTTAGAAAACTAGACAGCATTTTAAATTTCCTCTCTAGCGGCACCTGGGTGGCCCAGTCGTTAAGTGTCTGCCTTCGGCTCAGGTTGTGATTCCAGGTCCTGGGATCGAGCCCCACATTGGGCTCCCTGCTCGGCGGGAAGCCTGCTCCTTCCGTCTCCCACAACCCCTGCTTGTGTTCCCTCTCTCACTGTCTCTGTCAAATAAATAAAATCTTCAAAAAAAAAAATTCCTCTCTACTCTGGAACTTCCAGTCTTTGTTCAAATTATACCACTTGTTGAAGACAATCTCTGACTCCCAGAAGTATCTGTATCCCAAGAGTATTCACTCCACTGTCTGGTATATCATCTTTCACATATAGCACTATGTGAATCTCTTTCCGTGTCCTAGAAACAAAAAGAACATTTTGATTTTGGCCATTCATTATGGCTCAAGAAAGAGGAGAAGGATTAGTCTTCCTAGTAATATCATGGTATAAAACAATTTAAAGGAGTCATTTCTTATATAATTGATCATTTAAGTGGTCTAGGATAAGTTCTGGGGAAGCTGATATACAAATATCAAATATCAGAATGTTTTCTTGATGCGCTCATAAGGCAAAATAGGAATGTGTTTAATACGGTTTTCTATCTTGTGTCACTAAGCTTTGTTACAAAACAAAGTTTCTGTGAATAGGGTATATTACAATATTCTAATTATGAGAATGACAAAGTAGGAAATTTTTATCAGTTGTTCTTTAGATCACTATCACATATTATCTACATATCATTTCCATAGCAGCGAACGCTGTGGCATTAGCGTCATAGTGGTGTTTGCTTGAGGGCTGAACATATTGATATACATTCTAGTCACGGTGATTCCTAAAGAAAAAAAAAAATGATTATAATCAGTTTGTATAAATCACCACAAGCAATGATGTGCTCATCACCTTGTCAGCTAGTTTGCAGCATTCGGTTGGCTGGCAAACTGGAGAATTTATGAAGCATTAAACTAGGTCACTATTAGCCAGATTAAATTCACTGTAACATTATACTTACATAAAATGCTTTGTGAAAGAGATATGAAAAATGTTAACTGACCTGACCTCAGAAGACAGAAAAATGATTGTGATATAATACTTGGGCTGAATATTTTCAGTTTCCTGGTGTAAGCCCATTACGGTTTCCAAAGGACTAAATTCAGATGATGAGGAAAAAAATCAGGACTCTATAACCTGGAAGATTTAAAGATGTACAAATCAGATGCAATGTTCTAGATGAGAAAGAAACAGGAGGGGGAAAAAGGGATATAAAATGACTCATTCTGAACATTCTAGAACCATAGAGTCAGGATGGAGAGTTGAGGGTACTGGGAAATCATCCTTTGACCTTTGGATTTTATAAATAAAATCCAAAGTCTAGAGAAGGTAAGTGTCTAGCCTAAGGCAGCTAGAAAGTGACAGGTACCTAACGCCTAATACAGTGCATTTCCAAATTAATTTTTTTTTTTAATTTTTTTATTGTTATGTTAATCACCATATATTACATCATTACTTTTTGGTGCAGTGTTCCATGATTCATTGTTTGTTCATAACACCCAGTGCTCCATGCAGGACGTGCCCTCCTCAATACCCATCACCAGGATAACCCATTCCCCTCCCCCCCTCCCCTCTAGAACCCTCAGTTTGTTTTTCAGAGTCCATCATCTCTCATGGTTCGTCTCCCCCTCTGACATACTCCCCTTTTCTTCCTCTCCTGTTATCTTCTTCTTTTTCTTTTTTCTTAAAATATGTTGCATTATTTGTTTCAGAAGTACAGATCTGTGATTCAACAGTCTTGCACAA
>NW_027398334.1:10986-12098 GCF_003265705.2 Callorhinus ursinus
TCAGTTTGTTTCCTGAGATTAAGAATTCCTCATATCAGTGAGGTCATGTGATACATGTCTTTCTCTGATTGACTTGTTTCACTCAGCATAACACCCTCCAGTTCCATCCACGTCGTTGCAAATGGCAAGATCTCATTCCTTTTGATGGCTGCATAATATTCCATTGTGTATATATACCACCTCTTCTTTATCCATTCATCTGTCGATGGGCATCTTGGCTCTTTCCACAGTTTGGCTATTGTGGACATTGCTGCTATAAACATTGGGGTACACGTACCCCTTCGGGTACCTACATTTGTATCTTTGGGGTAAATACCCAGTAGTGCAATTGCTGGATCGAACGGTAGCTCTAATTTCAACTGTTTGAGGAACCTCCATACTGTTTTCCAGAGTGGTTGCACCAGCTTGCATTCCCACCAACAGTGTAGAAGGGTTCCCCTTTCTCCACATCCCCGCCAACATCTGTCGTTTCCTGACTTGTTAATTTTAGCCATTCTGACGGGTGTGAGGTGGTATCTCATTGAGGTTTTGATTTGGATTTCCCTGATGCTGAGCGATGTTGAGCACTTTTTCATGTGCCTGTTGGCCATTTGGATGTCTTCTTTGGAGAAATGTCTGTTCATGTCTTCTGCCCATTTCTTGATTGGATTATTTGTTCTTTGGGTGTTGAGTTTGATAAGTTCTTTATAGATTTTGGATACTAGCCCTTTATCTGATATGTCATTTGCAAATATTTTCTCCCATTCTGTCGGTTGTCTTTTGGTTTTCTGGACTGTTTCTTTTGCTGTGCAAAAGCTTCTTGTCTTGATGAAATCCCAATAGTTCATTTTTGCCCGGGCTTCCCGTGCCTTTGGCGATGTTTCTAGGAAGAAGTTGCTGCGGCTAAGGTTGAAAAGGTTGCTACCTGTGTTCTCCTTTAGGATTTTGATGGACTCCTGTCTCATGTTTAGGTCTTTCAACCATTTGGAGTCTATTTTTGTGTGTGGTGTAAGGAAATGGTCCAGTTTCATTCTTCTGCATGTGGCTGTCCAATTTTCCCAACACCATTTGTTGAAGAGACTGTCTTTTTGCCATTGGACATTCTTTCCTGCTTTGTCAAAAATAAGTTGACC
>NW_027398335.1:0-12097 GCF_003265705.2 Callorhinus ursinus
ATTACATCTATACCTAAATATTTGGTTAATGTTGATGTTCCCTAAAATGGAATTGTTTTCTTAAATTCCTTTTTGGATGACTCTTTGCTTGTGTATACAAATAAGAGAGATTTTTTGTATTGATATTTTGTCCTGTAACTGTGCTTAATTTGGTAACTGGATGTAATCATTTTTTGTTGATTGTTAGGAAGCTCTATATAAGATGATGTCATCCCTGGTCTCTGAATAGCCAGAGTTCTAGTGTTTCCTTTCACATGTGGATGCCTTCTTTCTTGGCTTATCATTCTAGGTAGAACTTTAAGTACAATATTGAGCAACAGGTGAAAACCAGCATCTTGTCCTTGTTCCTGATTTCAGAGTAGAGCTGTCCATTTTCAGACTTGAGCATGGTGTTTGCTAGAGATTTAATGAGAAAATGACTCCTTATTCCTGCTTTCGTGAGTATTTATATCAGCAACAGACTTTGGACATTGGTTAGAATATTTTCTGCATCAATTGAGATGAACACCTGTTTTTATTAAAAATTCATTGTGCTGTATAACATTGCTTGTTTCACTCTATTGAATAATCTTTGAGGTGTTTGTGCAGAGCCAATTGCTTAGGGTGCACAGTCTATTTATGAGCTCTTGGTTTTGCAATTCTTCTGATCTTGCTTCTTATTTCTATATTAAGAAAGGTACAGGAATGCATTTTTCTGATTTTGTGGGATTGGTAATAGTGGTTAGGGCTAGGGTTAGGAGTTAGGGATTAGGGTTAGGTTTAGGGTCTCCCTGTCCTCTGCTGCACAGAACCCATTCTCCTCTGGTAACTAGAGTGATATTTTCGGAACATAAACTTTGGGTCTCTTTGTGGTCTGCTCCCCTCCTGCCCGGCCTCTCCAGCCTGACCTCTTCCACCACAGCCACCCTTCTGTGGGCCACACAAGTGTGTGTTCGTCCCACATGTGCTCTGGGCCTGACTACAAACCTTTGCTTTTGCTCTGCCCTCTGCCAGGATCCCTCTTCTATCCCCTTGCTTCATATCTGACATGTTCCCCCACTTGCCCTCTGGTGACCTGACTCATGTCTGTTGGTTGAGTGTGCTTATCCCCTATTTAAATGTAGTGCCCGCCTTCCCTGTGGGAGCGATTTACTTACCTGCCGGGTGTGCGGCAGACCTAGGGAATTAGCCTTTGCGCCTATGCAAAAACATCAGTCTCAGAGGGGCTCACCACTCTTGCCTATAATGGGGGAGCTGCTGTCCTCACAGAGGGGAGCAGGTAGTACCCTTAAAGGGGGACAAGCCATGGGACGTGGTTGGATAAGTCTTTGAACTCTTTGGGGCGGGGGAGATGTAGACCTGGACCTGGAAGCTTACACCCTTGGATTCAAGCCTGTGGCCAAGCAAGCCCACTCTTCTTCATGGTGTCGTCTTTTGCCTTCCCTGTCCAAGGGCTAGACCTGATTCCTGATGTGGCAGAGTTTGAGGGTGACCTCTCCTAGGAATACCAGTGGCTTACTGAGCAACTTGTCAGCAGGATGCCCAGTGGCCTTCCAGGGAGGACCCTACAGGAAGTGGAGACAGCTCTGTGGGGGCCAGCGGCAGCCCACTCAAAGCAAAGTGGGATGGGTGGCTGGCCCTGCTGATTCTAGCCACATTTAAGACATAGAAATGAGCGCTGTGCCCAAAGGTGCTTCCTTCCTGGAAGGTGGGGATGGGATCTGCAGGGGGGGCGGCCAGTGGTGGGCACCTGCAGGGTTTGCCCAGGAGCTCAGCACAGGCAGAGTGTTCCTGGCTCCAGCATGCTGACTGTGGGCCTGCAAGGTTTTCCAGCCTCTGAAGCCTCAGGCTCCCCTTTGGAAGACAGGCTGTTGATGGCATGCATTTCTGGGAACAGACATTAGGGAGCTCCTGCTGGCAGATTCCCTCAGGAAGGTCAGGAGGTGACTGTTACTTAAAGCAGCCCAGGGCCTGACCCTTGAAAAGGTGCACACATCCATGGCCCCCAACTCTGGTGTCCTGCTGCCAGCCTCTGGCAGTGAACCTCTTCCTGCCCTGTCCACTGCCCCTGTGGATGCATGGTCTTCCTGGAGCTGTTCCTGCAGATGGCAGAGAAGCACTACATGGTGGGGCATGGGGTCACCTACTAGTTTTTCACCAATCAGCCAGCTGCCGGACCCCGTGTGCCCCTCCAGGTGGGCCGGAGTGTGGTGGTCCTCATGGTGGACACAGGGTCACTTACTACCTCTTCACCGACCAGCTGGGTGCTGTGCCCCGTGTTCCAATCTGGCAGGGCCGGAGGGTGGTGGTCGTCCAGGTCCGTGGCATCCTGCACTGGCAGGATGTGTCCATGCTGCACTTAGCGATGATCAGCTGCTTCTGCGAGCAGCGCTTCCTCCGTGACTTGGAAGACTTTGTGTGCGTGGACGTGGAAGTGGGAACGAAGTTCTCGGACCATGTGGGCATGGAGATCCTGTCCCCCCTTTTTGGCACCCCACACCACAGTTTCTACTGGGCAGCCCCTGAGGACTTTAGCTACAAGTGCTGGCCATAGTCCCAGACCCACATCCCCAGGGACCAGAGCAACTTTTACTACATGGTGGCCTTTTTTGGGGAATTGGAGGTGGAATTTCCCTGACTGACCTCAGCCTATCTCCAGGCAATGGGGGTCAACTGGGCCAATGGGATTGAGGCCGTGTGGCCCGATAAGAGCCCCCTGAACAGGTACCTGCTGGGCCACAGGGCCACCAAAGTGCTGTCTTTGGAGGACCTGTGGGACCCATGACTGCTGGGTTGGCCCCCCATCATTCCCTGTGTCATGAAGAAGCTGAGATTTGTGGCAGTGACCAAGAATCACCAGGGCATCTGGAACTCATGATGGGCTGCCCCCGTCTCCATCAGGCGGTGCTGCCTTGAGCGGAGTCGTCAGAGCAGATTCCTACTTCTGCCCCCTTGAGGGAAACTGTGGAGCCCAGCACTGCCTCCATGGGCACGCCAGAGTCCAAACCAGCCCTGCGCACAGGAGGCCTGCCTGGGGGCACAAGTTCCTCTCTTTGTGGTCACTACATTTTGATCATTTCTGGGTCCTTTGCAGCTGTGAACGGCTCCAGTTTTATGTCGGATGTTTTTCTGTGTCAATGCTGAGCAACCATTTTAAAAAGAACAATTGAGGGAAAAGGTTTTCTCCGTGGTTCTCAACAGACTTCGCCTGTTGGGCCTGGGAGCAGCCCTGGAGCAGCCATGGAGCCAGAACGGGTGCTGGCGGGTCTTTCCTCCCAGTCTTACACCTCACCGCAGCCATGGGGCTTCAGGGTCAGGGGTGTGCTGAGCCACCTCCCAGACCCCCAGTGCCCTCACCACCAGAGCCCTTGGCCGTGGCCTCTAGCTCGGCCTCCAGGAGGGTGGAGCCCTCTGGGCTATATAAGGTTCCTGCCTTGGTTTTAAATGGCTATTTCTGTGGTGGTGTTTGTGAAATGTGGGCACTCACTCTGTCTGCATGCGCATACCCTTGGGATTCCTCAGTGCCCACCAGTGGGTTTGCACTTGTGCAATTTCTCTGGACCAGCTGCCTGCACTGTGTCTCAGCAAGCACTTACTGAACTCAGTCACCCAACAAGGGGCAGAGCATGAGAGTGAGAACAAAGATACAGGCTCCCTGCTCCTGGGCCCTCCACGGACTCGCGATGGCCCCGACGTCCTGACTCACTTTTGTATTGTGGTATAATGGACATACAGCTGATACCATGAAGTGCGTTTCAGTGTCAATAAGTATATTCCCTGTTCTGCACCGGCTACCTCCGTCCATTGCCACAATGTTTTCATCATCCCAATCTGAACCTCTAACCACGAGACCCTAAACCCCCATTCCACTTCCCCAGCCCCGGCACCCAGCAATTCCTTCCACTTCTGTGAATGGGAGTGCTCTCCATCCCTCACAACTCGGGTCCTCCAGTGTCAGTCCTTTAGGGACTGGCTTATTTCATGTAGCCTAATGGCCTCCAGGTCTGTCCCTGTGAGCCTGAACCTGACGCACATTCCCCACAAATGTGTGGCTCATCCCTCTCCTGTCTGAGCTGAACCTCCTCAGGTCCTTCTGCTCCCCTCACCTTCCTCCTGAGCCTGAAGATGATCCCAGCCAGTCTGCCGATTTGAAGACCTGTTCATTCTGGATGACAGGCACATACCCCGGGGCATTGAAGGCCTATTCAGTCCGGATGCCAGGCACATACCCCGGGGGCCTCGGGCCTCACCTATACCCCATCTGTCCATGTCAGGTGCCTGCCCCCTCCCCCATCTGGCCACCTGCACCTCCCACAGGTGTCCTCTTTTCAGGAGAGTAAAACACCAAGTCCAGACCCTTGGAGTCCTCTGGGACTTTTACTTGCTACCAACTCTCCCTGCAGTGAAGTGGCTACTGGAGGACATTCAATGTCCAAAACTTTTAAAGGCATACGTGAGTCTCTGCTGCCTAAGGCAATGGATAACAATTGGGGAAAATAGAAACCAAGCAGAATCAATGGAAGAAAGGCTGAGGAATGAGGAGCTTTAGGGAAGAAGTGTATGGAAGCTCTGACTGCCCCTCCCTGAACTTCAGGTGCTCCTCAGTAACTCCTGTGCCTCTGGTATCTTCCTGGAACCCTGACATGGCTGTTTCCAGACAGCTCGTCCTGCAGTACCCTCAGTTTCTGGGAGGCAGATTTGCTGGAATCCGCAGTGTGTCCTGCTGCCCCACCAAGATCGCTTTTTGAAGGTGCATGATACGGGCCATCTGAGGAACCAAGACTGTGGGTCTGTTACCTGGAGGGATTCTGAGCAGAACTGGTGGGATGGGAGGGCTGCAAGTCCCAGAGGCAGGTTTCCAGAGGGCTGACTCTGGTCCATGGCATCCTACCGATTTTGAATCAAAGCCATGAGATCTTTAAAATGCCAGCAATGTTACAGCATGCGCAGGAAAAGCAAATGTCCCTGTACACCCAATCCTACCTAAACTATTTGCCATTTCTTGTCACTTGAGCTGAGGTCAAAGGATTGGGAGTCGGGGCTTGAGGAGTGTCCCCGGCCAGACTTTGTATTTGGGGGACAAAGGCCATCCAGACAAGCTTGTGCTGAGCCTGAGGAGGGGGTCTGTGTGGAGACCCCAGCTGCAGGCACCGCTGTCCACTGAGGTCCCCTCAGCCTGCCCCAGTGCACTTGCTGCTGGGGGAGAGCCTGCCCCCTCCTGCCTGCCTGAGGGCTCTCTCCTGCACCAGGTGCCTCCTCTCCTGCCAGCCATTGCCATCCTGCAGCCTGGGAGTGTGGCTGTCAACGTCTAGTGCGTTGGGGTCCCTGGGTAAGGGCTGCGAAATCACCGGGACACAGGGGATGCAGAGCAAAGGCAGCACTTGCAACTGCATGCTGTCATTTATTTTCCACATAGCTATATACTTGTATCAATCAGGTAAGCATAACAATATGTACTTTCACACATAATGGGATTAAACTAACATCCTTGAAGAAAGATACATTAAAGAATTCTCTCAGCCACCCTTCCTCTGGAGACAGCATGTTCTTGTCCTAAGGAGGGACGCCTCTAATCTAGGCAAGAGCCACTTCTTGCAGATCCAGGCATTCAGAACTTGCAACATGAGATAAGGGGAAGAGAACATTTTCTCCTCCTTGCTCAGGTTTGCCTGGCTTTCCTAACTCTCACTGCAGTCCTTGAATGACCCTGGCTCGCAAGGGGCCTGCAAGCCTATGCCATCTCATGTGGCTACCCCGAGTTCCTCCAGCTGCTGTGGGAGCACCTGTCCCTCCTCTCTGCCTGAGTGTTCTCTCCTGCACCAGGTGCACCTCCTCTCCTGTCAGTCACTGTCAGCCTGCAGGCTCAGAGGTTGGCTACCCTGACAACCTCCAGCCCTGGGGACAGAGCTGGTGTGGGTGAGATGTGGTCTCAAAGCAGGCCTGAGCGCCAGGTCCCCACCGTGCTCCCTCTCCTCCTGCAGGCTCACTGTACAATATCTTCCCTCAGTCTCCCTGGGCCCAAGTCTTCCTCTGTTGGCGGACAATCCTTGACCCAGGCTCCACAAGCTGGGAGTGGGAGCAGGTCTTCTGGACCTTCTGGACTCTCACTTCCGTGCCTATGACATGGGCACATACCAGCCTCACACACTGCTCAGAGGAGACGCAGCGCAGGAAGAGGCAGGCCACTGCAAGGGAGATGGCTAGTGACACCAGAAGGAGCACACAGTCCTTGCAAAATTCACCAGGCTCACAGGACACAGCGTGGTATGTGGGTGTCAGGCCAGGGAACACAGGGAGTCCTGGAGGGGTTGGCCCTGACAGGGAGGTCATGGAATGGTCCCAGAAGAGGCAGGAGACAAGGAAGATGACAGAACCGAGCTTTCCAAGGAGGTTGATGGAAGGATCAGAGAATCGCAGATACCCTTGGGAAAACTTAGAGGCCCTGGAGATGTTGGCTGAAACGCTGTCATTTGGTCCGAAATGTTGGGTCACAACACCCCAGTCGACACTGGATGATTTACTGTTTGTTGGTTCTAGGAATCAGTAGGTACCAACTAGTAGAAATCACACCGCATGAAGTTAGGATATACTTACTTTTCATTACTTTTCAGGACTAGATATTTCTAGAGGAAGTGCTAAGCATGGGTCTTCCCTTCTTTGTGTTTTGCAAATGGCCTCTGTTTTCAGGAGCTGATTCCTGGTGCTCATCACCACTGCTAACCCTGAGGACTGCCCCTGTCACCTCCCACAGTGGACATGACCATGTGGCTTGGGGGGTGCTCACTGGTGAAACCCCAGTGCTCAGTACACAGCAGGGACCCCAGATCCTCTGCTGAATGAGGGAGGAAGGAGGGAGGGTTGGAGGGAGGGAGGGAGGGGGAGGGAGCGTTGGAGTTGGGGAATGAATGAGGGAGAGAATGAATGAGGGAGGGAGTAAATCCACAGAAGCTGGGTCCATAAATCAGGAGTCCTTATTTGCGATGAGGTCCGAAGGCATCACAGCCAACCCGGGCCCTGGATGGTGGCTCAGGGCACATCCATTTGTCCTCCCAGTGCTGACCTTCCTTTTCCTTGGACCCGCTGTCATCCTGGATCCTCTCCCCCTCCTCCTCAAACAAATCTCAATGTTCCCAGGGTCAGGGTGGCAGGAGGGGTGGGTCATAGGAGGGGCTTCCCAGATCCTGTGCCCCGGATGACACCGGGAGAGTACCTGCAGGGCATTCGATCATGAGAACTGGGACCGTGGATCCCATCCATCTCCTTGGGCATTAGTGTTGTTCCTTTCCCTGCTCTCTCCACCGCTGCTGTGATGAACCCTCCTGACAATACATGTGTGAAAACCTGAGCCAGAGTTTCCCGAGCTGAGTCTGAGTCCGAGCCTCAAGTGCACCTGTGGCCTGGGATGGGTGCTGCTCACTATTCTCCCAGACAGGGGTGGCTGTCACTGTTCTCTCCAGGGGACCTCTACTTCCTCACGTTCTCCCCAGGGCTGCTGGTCCCCAGACCAGACACCTGCCAGTCTGAGGCTGACCAGCGCTGCCTCCAAAGGGTTTCCTTTCCCGGAGTCCTTCCCCAGGAGCTCCCGCATCTCTGACACATACACCCCACATGCCTGTCCTCCCCCTTGCACTTACATGTGTTTGGTCTCCGTCCCTGGGGAACCCAGTGACGTGGAGTGTGGTTTGGACCAAAGTCATGTGATACCTTTCCCTGTCCTTGGGTTATGAGCAATGCTTTTGCCCTTTGTGGTGTGTCTTCCAGCTTTCTGCATTTCCCTGGCTTCTGTGTGGGTCTCAGAAGGAACCATACCTGTCCGGTCTGGGGTCAGGCTCTGGTGTTCCAGCAGGACCAGGGGTCTTGGCCCTGAAATTGTGCCCATAATTTTGAAAGTGGCCTCTATGATTACATCTGATGTGTAATCCATCGGGGATTTCAATATCAATTAAGGGAAATTTTATGACAAATAAACAGAGAAGAAAAGGAGTCCCCTTTGAAAATAGGGGGGAGACACAAGGCCCCTATTGTGTGATTCCAATTACAGAAACATCAGAAATAGGTAAAGGAGCAGAGGGAGAAAGCAGCTGGGGGTTGCCAGGGTCTGGGCTGGGGGAGAAAATGGCAAGGAGTGCTTCTCGTTCGGGGACTCCTTCGGGGAATCAGAAGTTCTGCGGCAATGTTCTGGGGTGTGGTGGCACAGCGTTGGGCATGTACTTAATGCTCATGACGTGTTCAATTGAAAACAAGTAATTTTATTTAAAACAAATAATAAACAGTATATAGGACATGGAAGGATAAAATAACAGTTAATATGTACCAGAGAGAAAGAACACAGGTGGAGGGGATGAAACAATCGGGCGGGATCTCGGGTTCCGGCGATAGAACTAAGGGTAATTGTACAAGGAGCTCTCCCTGCAGGGCTGTGGGCTCTGGATGTGTCCATGGGAGCCCTGCAGGAGTAGGAGTCGGGGCAGGGCTCAGGATAGGGGCAGGGACAAGGGCAAGGACAGAAGTAAGAGCAGGGCCAGGGGCAGGGGCAAGGGGAGGGACAGGGTGAGAAGTAGTGGCAGGTGCAGGATCCATGGTAGGAGCAGGGACAGGATCTGGTTCAGGGGCAGGAACGGGACCCCTGGCAGAGGCAGGGGAAGGAGCAGCGGCTCTGGCAGGAGTTCGGCCAGGGGCAGGATCAAGGGTAGGATCCGGTCAGGGACAGTGTCTCTGGCAGGGGCAGAAGCAGTAACATGAGCAGAGGCAGGGGCAGGGGCTCGGGCAGGGGTAAGGAAACGGGCAGGAGCCGGTTCAGGATCTGGTTCCAAGGCAGAAGCAGGGGCTGGGGTGGAGAAGGGGGAGTGGCAGGAACTGCAGCAAGGGCAGGGGCAGGGGCTGGCGCAGGAGCAGGTGCCAGTTCTTCCTGGACAGCGCCAGGCTCTCCGTGGGCAAGTGCCGGGTCACCTGCTGGCTCCTGGTCTCCTCCTGAAGTCACTGCAGTCACCAGCCCTCCCTCCAGATCCAGCTCTAGGGCCTCAGGTGGTGGAGCAGCTGTGAGAGGAGAAAAGCTCACCCACATGCCTGCTCTCTGTGGGCCTTTGCAGAGACAGAGCCCAGCCCATGGTCTCCCAGAGAAGCCACAGCCAGGAAGGAACCCTCACAGGGAAATCTCCCCAACTGCATTCCACCGCTGTGTGCTCTGTGCCCAGTCGTTGCTCCTGGCCCCAAACCAGCCTCTGGGGGCTCCTCCCTGTGGGGCCAGCACCGACCTGTCCCCACACACCACATACACCCAGCCCCAGCATTCTCAGCCTCGGTCTCGGCATCCGTGGCCTTCGGCTCCTGGACCACTGTCCAGTGGACAAACACCTGGGACACTGGTCTGGGTGGTTTAGGAGTTCTTCCCCTACAATCCCCAGCACCTTCTTCTGGGGACCCCTGTGGGGTCACCCCTCTGTTGAGGAGATGTTGGGCGTGTCCACCATCCTCCTCTCCATGTCCTCCATGGCCTTCTGCAAAGACAGGGACCGGTAGCCGGCCCCGAGTTATCACAGTCCTGCCCAGCCATCCACACTGTCCTACTGGCCAGTGCCCCTGCTGCTCCCAGATCAGACATAGACCTGTGCGTGCACAGCCCTGCGTCCGGGATGCAGTGACCCATTCCTGCATGGCTATCGGGATAAACCTCGGGCAGAAGGGGCAGCGCCCGCACACCCCATCCCACACAGCCAGCCTTGACCTTGAACATGACCTGCCCACTGGGTATCTGACCGCTCATCAGCCTGCTCCAGCTCGGGGTGGCGCCACCCTGCATGACCCCTCTTTACACACACAGACACACACACACACACAGACACACACCCCCATACACACATGTGCACCCACACACACACTCACACAAAGACACACACACAGAGACACAGACACAGACACACACACACACAAACACACACACAGGGAGGGCACCTGGGGCTACACATGTCATCAGAGTGAGTGGGGCTGGGTGGCTGACTCGGGGCCTCCTGGTGTCACCTTTCTGTAGTTCCGGCCAAATGGCCAGAGGCAGTGGGGAGCCCTGACATGAAATCCCCAGCAGGGGACAGCGTCTGCAGGGTGCACTTTCTTCCGCTTGGAGCCTCCAGACCTCGCAGCGCAACATGAGAACATCTTGGTTTGAAGATCTCCAACGAAATGAGCTGGGCAGGGGGCTGTCTGTGGAATGTGGGTGCCTGGTTACCAGGGTTCCAAATTCTGTTGGGCTCTGTTGTCAAGGAATTGAGGTCACCACTGCCTGGTGTCCCTTTGATTCCTCCTCACACAATGGCCCCCCGAGTGACCCCCTCCCCTGGTTGCTCAATGCTCATCCTCCCCCCATGCCCCATCTACACAGTGACACCCACACTGCCCGCCCACACCCCCCGGGAGGCCTGGGTGCAGCGCCTGAGTCTGCTGTGATGGCACAGAGCTGGGATCAGATCTGGTTCCTGTGCGTGCCCAGAGCTGTGAACCTGGACAGACCCTGTGCCCCTCAGGGCTTCCGCAGGCTCCCCATGTGCACATTAGGGTATTAGGGCTTCTATTTCTAGTTACACCATTGGGGGTAGGACCACTACACATGTTCATACCTGCCTTCACAGGAGGCTGGTGCATACTTGGCAATGCAAGAATGAGCCAGGAGCTGGGTTTGGCATGGAACACAGCTCAGAGGGGCTTGGGTCTGCTCTGGGGTCCAGGCAAAGCCACCCCCCCTTCTTCTGTCCCAGCCCCCGTGGGAAGGTAGTAATGAACTGATTCTGACCTCGTCCTCTCACAACACAGACTTCCAGAGGCTCCCATTAAGTTTAGCCTCAGGTCCCAGGGCCTCGTCTGTGCCCGTGTGCTGGGCAGTCCCCACAGTGGCCCTGGCACCCCTGAATCCCGGTCACACATCCCTGTGGAATCCCCTCCCCTCCAGGGTGGATGGTCTGCGTGACAGCACTCTCAGGAATGGAATGGCACAAAATGCTGGGATGTCATTTCCAAGCTGGTGGAGGAAAGTCTATGACGTCTCCTGGTTCCCTCTGTCCTGTGTTCATTCTCTGTCTCCTTCTCTGTCTCTGTGTCTGTGTGTCTCTCACAGGAGCAGGATCTGTGGGTTCCATGGGCGATGTGAGAGTCCTCAGAAGCCTCCCTTTTCCCCATTTCCCTCCCCGGTCCTGGTGCTCCATTCCTTCCTAAGGTGTCCTCACCATGACCAGAGCAGTGATTCTGGATACCCTTCCAAATGGGGACCCTGAGGCTGCAACAAGGAGGGCCCTGAACTTGGTCTCCAGACTGGTGGCCCAGTGTTCTGCCATATTCTGTGTACCCAGGTCCTCAGCCCCCCAAGCCCCCAGTGTGCCCTCTGCTGAGAAGGACCTCGAGGGGTTACAAAGCAGTTTCCCAGCACTGGGAGCACAGTGGGTCAGGGATGGAGATCCAAGGCCAACAGGCTCTTTCTACAAGCCTGTGGGAACCTTGAGAGACGGCATCTCTGCAGCCCAAGTGACAGAAGATTAAGCTGAGTCCTTTTGTGTTGTAGCCCCTCCGGACTTGGGGGTGGGTATCTCTTCTTACTCCCAAGTGCCAAGGGTGGTTTTTTTTTTATCAAATATTAATACACTACAGAGCCATGGACCACCCAGATCAATTTGCAAGCCTCTTAGGTTGCCTAGGCATTCCAGGGCTCATAAGTGCACAGACGATATACACCCAAGTGCTCCTGCATATGTATAAGGTTACCCAGCATTTCATCACCAGTTGCCTCTAGAGCCCACATCTATAAACATGTATGGCGTGTCACACTCTGCTCTGAAACCTTCACATCTGTCATAATTTCATTGTCACACAACTCTCTGGCCATATTCCCAAGGCCACATAGCTGATGAGGGGTTAAGCAGGGGGTTTGTTTGAACCCAGACAGACTGACGAATCCTGAAAATACTCATGCCTGCTTCATCAGTCCCTGTTGCAGCCCCAGCAGGAAAAGACAGGGTCCTTGGTCTTCCTCACCCAAAGTTCCTCCCTCATGCTCCTGTACTCTGCCATCTGTCTTTGCAACCAGAACCTAGGACCATCTTGCCCTTGAAACATGTGCACACAGTGAACAGGTGAA
>NW_027398336.1:0-12095 GCF_003265705.2 Callorhinus ursinus
TGCTCAGCAGGGAGTCTGCTTCTTCCTCTCCCTCTGCCCCTCCCCCCCGGCTCCTGCTCTCTCTCTCTCTCAAATAAACAAAAAAATCTTTAAAAAAAAAGACAAGTGATAATGCTGACAAATATGGAGAAAAGGGAACCCTGTGTACTGTTGGTGGTGTGTGTGTGTGTGTGTGTGTATGTGTGTGTGTGACACACTATTTAGCTACAGATAAGAAGAGACCCTGCCATCTGTGACAACATGGATGCACTTTAAAGGCATTATGTTAAGTGAAATAAGTCAGACAGAGGAAGACAAATACTCTATGACCTCACTTATACGGGGAAGACAAAAACAAAACAACAGAAACTCATAAAAAAAGTGAGAGATCGGATTTGTGGTTACCGGAATCAGGGGATCAGTTGTCCATGAATTGGATGAAAGTGATCAAAAGGTACAAACTTCCAGTTATAACATAAAAACGTAGTGGGGATGTAATGTACAACATGATGACTATAGTTAACACTGCTGTATGGTGTATTTGAATGTTACTAAGAGAGCAAATCTTAAAAGTTCTCATTACAAGAAAAAAACACATTGTTTTTGCTTTTTAAAATATCAAAAACTAATGATATACTATATGTTGGCTAACTGAATTTAAATTAAAAAATTTAAATATCTATGAGAGAGGATTGATGTTAAGTAAACCCACTGTCATCATTTTACAATATACGTAAGTCATTATGCTGTATACCTTAAACTTATATAGTGCTGTATGTCAGTAATGTCTCAATGAAACTGAAAGAAAAAAGGAAAATACACACACACATACACACACACACACGTGTGCATGCACACACACACAAGCTATTGGCTCTGTTTCTCTGGTAAACCCTAACTAATACACCAGGTAATGCTGAAACTGCTATTGCATGGATCACACTTTGAGTAGTAAGAACTAGAGAATATCTGGCAAGTGGGCACATGGCTCCCTCTATAATAACGCTCATTTCAGCATTGTTTGTGAGAGCAAAAGTGTAGGAAAAAACAAAACGTCCATCAAAGGTGGTCCAAAAAATGCATTGTGATTCATTCTTACAGTGTGATATTGTATAGCAATAAAAGTGAGTGTCTTAAAACTATAGGAATCAGGCCTTATACTCATCTGAAAAATGTACTGTTATATCAAATTATCAAATGGAAGATAAAGGCACCTACAGTATGAATATATATATGTATATGTATGTATGTATGTGTGTGTATAACATTTTTTATTAGTTTTATTTTATTGTGTTATGTTAGTCACCATACGTTACATCATCAGTTTCTGATGTAGTGTTCCATGATTCATTGTTTGCGTATAACACCCAGTGCTCCATGCAGTACGTGCCCTCTTTAATACCCATCACCAGGCTAACCCATCCCCCCAACCTCCTCCCCTCTAGAACCCTCAGTTTGTTTCTCAGAGTCCATAGTCTCTCATGGTTCATCTCCCCCTCTGATTCCCCCCCCCCTTCATTTTTCCCCTTCCTACTATCTTCTTCTTTTTTTTTTTTAACATATAATGTATTATTTGTTTCAGAGGTACAGGTCTGTGATTCATCAGTCTTACACAATTCACAGCACTCACCATAGCACATACCCTCCCCAATGTCTATCCCCCAGCCACCTCATCCCTCCCGCCCCCTTCCACTCCAGCAACCCTCAGTTTGTTTCCTGAGATTAGGAGTCTCTTATGATTTGTCCCCCTCTCTGGTTTCATCTTGTTTCATTTTTCCCTCCCTTCCCCCATGATCCTCTGTCTTGATTCTCAAATTCCTCATATCAGTGAGATCATATGATACTTGTCTTTCTCTGATTGACTTATTTCGTTTAGCGTAATACCTTCTAGTGCCGTCCATGTCGTTGCAAATGGCAAGATTTCATTTTTTGATGGCTGCATAATATTCCTGTGTGTGTGTGTGTGTGTGTGTGTGTGTGTGTGTGTGTGTGTGTGTACTACATCTTCTTTATCCATTCATCTGTTGGTGGACATCATGGCTCTTTCCATAGTTTGGCTATTGTGGACATTGCTGCTATAAACACTGGGGTGCACATACCCCTTCGGATCCCTACATTTGTATCTTTGGGGTAAATACCCTGTAGTGCAATTACTGGGTCATAGGGTAGCTCTATTTTCAACGTTTTGAGGAACCTCCCTACTGTTTTCCAGAGTGGCTGCACCAGCTTGCATTCCCACCAACAGTGTAGGAGGGTTCCCCTTTCTCCGCATCCTCGCCAACATCTGTTGTTTCCTGACTTGTTAATTTAGCCATTCTGACCGGTGTCAGGTGGTATCTCATTGAGGTTTTGATTTGGATTGCCCTGATGCCAAGTGATGTTGAACACCTTTTCATATGTCTGTTGGCCATTTGGATGTCTTCTTTGCAGAAATGTCTGTGCGTGTCTTCTGCCAATTTCTTCATAGGACTATTTGTTCTTTGGGTGTTGAGTGTGATAAGTTCTTTTTAGATTTTGGATACTAGCCCTTTATGTGATATGTCATTTGCAAATATCTTCTGCCATTCTGTCAGTTGTCTTTTGGTTTTGTTGATGTGCATACTATTTTTTAAGGATACTTTCATTCACAGTTCAAGCATAAAGCAATAGTGTACAAACACCTTATTCTGGTTATTAGTTACATCTCAGGGGCGGGGAAGACAGATGGTGCAATTAAGGGGATGGACTCAAGGCATTTGTCACGTTTATTGCTTAACCTGGGTTATGGGTACACAAGGGTTTATTTTATAGCTTTTTGTAAAATTTAGTGTATTTGATAGTTTTGATAAGTAACAAATAAAACGTTTAGGGGCTGAAGTTCTTTATCATAAATGTATATTCATTTTGCCAAACAATTAAAATACAGTTAACTACAGAGATAAAAAATATCAATAATCAGCAATCCCACCATCACTGGAAAAAAAGAGTAACACTTTGCTGTGTTCCATTCCTTTAGCTTTAATTTGCTTGCATATATGCAAATACATTGTATATACATTACATCGATGTTTCATAGAATTGTGATAACATATATGCAGTTTTTATGTTATTACTGTTTTGTTAAATTTGTAATTAATATTAAATCACTTGGTATGAAGAAAGGATTTAACTTAGATTTTTTAAAGATGTATTGTTTTAGAGCAGTTTTAAGTTCACAACAAAATTGAGGGGAAATTACTTCCTGCTCCCACACATGCATAACCACCTTCATTATCAACATCCTCAACCAGAGTGGTACATTTGTTCCCACTGATGAACCTACATTGATAAGTCATAATCACCCAAAGTCCATAGTTTATATTAGGGTTCGCTGTTGGTGGCATACCTTCTATGGGTTTTGGCAGATATATAATGACATGCATCCATTTTTTAAGTGTTGATTTTTATTGAACCTTTACAGCTGTACCTGTACCAGTTCTTGAACAATGCATCTTAATCTGTAGCCTTGGAAATGCCACACCTGTTTCATATTAAATAATGGACCTACCTTCTCCTGCTCATGAGCTTTCTACAGTCTTCCTTTAATCTGAATGTCAACCATTCTCTTCCCAGCAGTGATGAGCTTACAGCACCACAGAACAATTACACTGGCAATGTGAAGCCCACCTGCCCAACATCCCTTTTGAATGGCTGGGAGGAGTAGTGATAATTAGAATGAATGACACGAAGATGTATTCAACACTGAAGGTGCTGATCATTGTTCTGATTGTTTTCAATGTAGTGTTTCATTTAATCTTCACTACAACTTTAAGGGACAGGTACCATCCTGATTCCCATTAAATACAAGAGAAAAGGTGACACTTGGAAAAAGGAACCTGTTTACTAAAGATCATGTATCCTGCAACTAAAGGTGCCCATGGTCAAACCCATTCCCTGAACCACTGTTCCTATGTTATATGTCTTCTTTGTTATGGCTGAGGCCAGCACAGGGGAAGCGACTCACCCAAGATCCTGTGGTTTGGCATGAGCACAGGCCTCCTGAAGCTACTCTTCTCTCCAGCAGACCTCTTATTGGCTTATTCCCATATATGCTCTCTTTTTCTGAGGCTCAGTTAGAAACTGCTCCACCGGTACCAAACTAGAAGGTAAAAGAAGGGAACAGGAAATCACCTGGAATAAAAGCAATTTATTTTCTTACCTTTCTCAAAATTCCTTGCTTAATTCATCCCACAACACAGGAATGACACCAAAACTCATGCACCAGGTAAATGTCTGTACATTTCTCTCCCTTGGCTACATTTCTGGATACTCTCTACGAGAGATATGCTCTTTGGTTTCTTTAAGCGTCAATTCTTTTATGAGAGGGGGGAGGCAGACTGGGCAGTACTAATGTTTATCCAAGTCCTACAATGTGCCGGATGTTTCTATAGGTTTTCTCCGTTTCTCCTCACCAGAGTTCTGTGAGGAATGTATTGTTATTCCCACTTTACAGATGATCAAAATAGGCCCACAGAGCACTATGCTTTTCCAGAGTCACACATCGACTCAGGAGCAAGAATGAGGTTCTCTCTCTCTCTCACTCCCCACAATATACCCATCAGCTTCCCTTTGCGAGGTTGGGTTTCCAAAGCTTAAGAACTGATTGTTTTAAACTCTCCTAGAATTATGACCGCATGGCTACTCAATGTGATATTGATTATAGAGATGAAACTTTGTGCCAGGAGGCCCAGGTGTACAAACCACATGGTCCAGCTGGTCTCTGAAGTGTTAAGCAAGGTCGATGTGACAGCAGAGCTGTTTGCTCTTTTTGGAGGGTGACCTGAGAACAGGTTGTTGACATTTACACAGGGACTTTAATGATTGGGTACTTTATACTTTAACTTAATCCTGACAGCTACTCAAGTTGCTGTTCATTGTTGACATTATTCAGATTAGGGTACAGGAGTTATGAGAAGTGAGGTAAATTTCCCCAGGGGAAATAACCTTGTAAATTAATGCTCAGGAGCTTAAAACCTAGAATTACACAAAGTGTCAGTGTTTTACTGCTCTGTGATGTGGGCAAGGAGTCAATGGGGCCTTTACTCCTTTTATACTTCAATATATATATTCATATATATATATTCATATATATGTATATATATATGGTGGTAAGTGTCTGTATATATGCTACAGAAATGTGTATACACACATATCTGTATATATCTGCTATACAGATGGTGTTATCAAAATTTAAAAGTACAAAGTATATAAAAAGGTGGGAGAAAATATTTGGAAGACACACTGTAGGTATGGGGTTAACATCTTCAGTCTTTCAATCAACAGAGAAATGAGCCAAAGATTACAACAGAGAATGCTCATTCAAAGCAACATAAATGCCCCATAAAATCCTTAAAAACGGAGGGGTGGAGCAAGATGGTGGAGGAGTAGGAGACCTGGATTTCGTCTGGTCTCAGGAATTCAGCCGGATAGGGATCAAACCATTCTGAACACCTACGACTGAACAGGAGATCGAAGAAAAGAATAGCAACAACTCTGAATAGAAGAGCGACCAATTTCTGGAAGGTAGGACATGCGGAGAAGTGAATCCGAGGTGATATTCGGGGAATAGATGGCGGGGGAGGGGGCCTACGTGGCCATTTCTGGCAAGTGATAGAGCAGCAGAGCACAAAATCGGAACTTTTAGAAGTCGGCACCGCTGAGGGACATCGCTCCAGCGGCTAAGCTGGGGGGGAGGGGAGTTAGGGGGATCCCTTGCAGGACAGTGTGCTCTCAGGACCCTCGGGATCACAGAAAGACCTGGGGTGCCTGAGTGTGGCAGAGCTCCCAGGTATCGGAGCAGGGAAGCCAGCTGGAGAGACAGAGCGGAGGCACAGGCTCTCAGCTCAGGGTTGCCATAAACTGTGATCCAAGGCACAGTCAGGCCACTGCTGTTCTAGCAGGGACCCAAAAAGTGGTAGATCCGGGGAGACCCCCCTTCCTCCCCTGGAAGGAGCAGCGCAGGAGCCCACCACAGGGATCTGCTGGGTTTGGAGACTCCACATGGAGTCGGATGCCAGAGATAGAAACGCGTGGTCACAGGCCGGTGAGCACGGAGTGCGGCTGGAGACCGGGGAGACGGGACTGACTGACTGCTTTTCTCTGGGGGCTCACTGAGGAGTGGGGCCCTGAGTTCTTGGCTCCTCCGGGGCAGAGATCGGGAGGCCACCATTTTCACTCTCATCCTCCAAAGCTGTACCGAAAGCTTGCAGGGAACAAAAGCTCCCGAGAGCAAACCCGAGCAGATTACTTAGCCCCGACCGGCAAGGGCGGGGCAATTCCGCCTCCTGCAAAGACATTTGGGAACCATGGCAACAGGCCCCTCCCCCAGAAGATCAGCAAGAACAGCCAGCCGAGACCAAGTTTACCGATCAATGAGAACGGCAAAACTCCAGAGCTAGGGGAATACTGCACATAGAATCCGTGGCTTTTTTACCATGATTCTTTAGTCTTTCAAAGTTAATTTTTTTAACTGTCTTTTTAAAAAATTTTTTCCCCTTTTCAACCAACGTCTTATCAAAACCTTTTTTAAAAAAAACATTTTTATTTTTCATTTTTAGAGTCATATTCTATCCCTTCATAGTAGTTACCCTTATTTTTGGCATATATATATAAGTAGTTCTCTCTTTAAAATTTTGAGATACACTTTCTTCTAAAAGATCAAAATATACCCTAAATCTCTAGTGTATGGCTTTGTTCTAGTCTCCTGCCTGATCACATTCTCTCCCTTTTTTCTTTTTTTTTTAAATCCTCTTCTTTTTTTTCAAACTTCTTATTTTATCAATTCCGTTCATCTTTACAGTCATATTTCATCCCTTCATTGTATCAACCCTTATTTTTGTACATATATAAGTTTTTCTCTCTTTAAAATTTTGGAAGGCATTCTCTTCTAACAGACCAAAATGAACCCCAAGTCTATTGTGTGGCACTGATCTATTATGCACCAGCCTGATCATATTTGATCATATTGTGTTTTTTTTTTTTTTTTGGTTTGTTCTGTGTTTGTTTGTTTTTATCTTTTTCTTTTCCTTTTTTTTCTTTCTTTCCCTTTCTTTCCCCCCGGTTTCAGGTCTTTTCTGATTTGTTTAGAGTATATTTTCTCGGGATGTTGTTACCCTGCTAGCATTTTGTTCTCTCATTCATCTATTCTCAGGACAAAATGACAAGATGGAAAAAATCACCTCAACAAAAAGAACAAGAGATAGTACCGACTGCCAGGGACCTACTCAATACGGACAGTAGTACGATGTTGGTCGTAGAGTTCAGAATCATGATTTTAAAGACACTAGCCGGGCTTGAAAAAAGCATGGAAGTTATTAGAGAAACCCTTTCTAGAGGAAAAAAAGAACTAAAATCTAACCAAGTCGAAATCAAAAAGGCTATTAATGAGGTGCAATCAAAAATGGGGGTGCTAACTGCTAGGACACATGAGGCAGAAGAGAGAATCAGTGGTATAGAAGACCAAATGATGGAGAATAAAGAAGCTGTGAAAAAGAGAGATAAACAACTACTGGATCACGAGGGCAGAATTCGAGAGATAAGTGATACCATAAGATGAAACAACATTAGAATAATTGGGATCCCAGAAGAAGAAGAAAGAGAGAGGGGGGCAGAAGGTATATTGAAGCAAATTATAGCAGAGAACTTCCCTAATTTGGGGAAGGAAACAGGCATCAAAATCCAGGAGGCACAGAGAACCCCTCTCAAAACCAACAAAAATAGGTCAACACCCCGACATCTAATAGTAAAACTTACAACTCTCAGAGACAAAGAGAAAATCCTGAAAACAGCTCGGGAGAAGAGATCTGTAACCTACAATGGTAGAAACATTAGACTGGCAACAGACCTATCCACAGAGACCTGGCAGGCAAGAAAGGACTGGCATGATATCTTCAGGGCGCTAAACGAGAAAAATATGCAGCCAAGAATACTATATCCAGCTAGGCTGTCATTAAAAATAGATGGAGAGATAAAAAGCTTCCAGGACAAACAAAAACTAAAGGAATTTGCAAACACAAAACCAGCCCTGAAAGAAATATTGAAAGGGGTCCTCTAAGCAAAGAGAGAGCCTAAAAGCAGCCTAGATCAGAAAGGAACACAGACAATATACAGTAATAGTCACCTTACAGGCATTACAATGGCACTAAATTCCTATCTTTCAATAGTTACCCTGAATGTAAATGGGCTAAATGCCCCAATCAAAAGACACAGGCTATCAGATTGGATTAAAAAACAAGACCCATCAATATGCTGTCTGCAAGAGACTCATTTAGACCCAAAGACAACCCCAGATTGAAAGTGAGGGGGTGGAAAACCATTTACCATGCTAATGGACACCAAAAGAAAGCTGGGGTGGCAATCCTTATTTCAGAGAAATTAGATTTTAAAACAAAGACTGTAATAAGAGATGAGGAAGGACACTATAGCCTACTTAAAGGGTCTATCCAAGAAGATCTAACAATTGTAAATATCTATGCCCCTAACATGGGAGCAGCCACTTTTATAATGCAATTAATAACAAAAGCAAAGAAACACATTGACAACAATACAATAATAGTGGGGGATTTTAACACCCCCTCACTGAAATGGACAGATCATCTAAGCAAAAGATCAACAAGGAAATAAAGACTTTAAATGAAACACTGGACCAAATGGACTTCACAGACATATTCAGAACATTCCATCCCAAGCAACGGAATACACATTCTTCTCGAGTGCCCATGGAACATTCTCCAGAATAGATCACATCCTAGGTCACAAATCAGGTCTCAACCGATACCAAAAGATTGGGATTATTCCCTGCATATTTTCAGATCACAGTGCTTTGAAACTAGAACTCAATCACAAGAGGAAAGTCAGAAAGAACTCAAATACATGGAGGCTAAAGAGCATCCTACTAAAGAATGAATGGGTCAACCAGGAAATTAAAGAAGAATTAAAAAACTTCATGGAAACCAATGAAAATGAAAACACAACTGTTCAACATCTTTGGGATACAGCAAAGGCAGTCCTGAGAGGAAAGTATATAGCAATACAAGCCTTTCTCAAGAAACAAGATAGGTCTCAAATACACAACCTAACCCTACACCTAAAGGAGCTAGAGAAAGAACAGCAAAGAAAGCCTAAACCCAGCAGGAGAAGAGAAATAATAAAGATCAGAGCAGAAATCAATGAACTAGAAACCAAAAGAACAGTAGAACAGATCAACGAAACTAGGAGCTGGTTCTTTGAAAGAATTAACAAGATTGATAAACCCCTGGCCAGACTGATCAAAAAGAAAAGAGAAATGACCCAAATCAACAAAATCATGAATGAAAGAGGAGAGATCACAACCAACACCAAAGACATACAAACAATTATAAGAACATATTACGAGAAACTCTGTGCCAGCGAATTAGATAACCTGGAAGAAATGGATGCATTCCTAGAGATGTATCAACTACCAAAACTGAACCAGGAAGAAATAGAAAACCTGAACAGACCTATAACCACTAAGGAAATTGAAGCAGTCATCAAAAATCTCCCAACAAACAAAAGCCCAGGGCCAGATGGCTTCCCAGGGGAATTCTACCAAACATTTCAAGAAGAATTAAGACCTATTCTTCTGAAACTGTTCCAAAAAATAGAAATGGAAGGAAAACTTCCAAACTCGTTTTATGAGGCCAGCATTACCTTGATCCCCAAACCAGGAAAAGACCCCATCAAAAAGGAGAATTACAGACCAGTATCCTTGATGAGCATAGATGCAAAAATTCTCACCAAAATACTAGCCAATAGGATCCAACTGTACATTAAAAGGATTATTCACCATGACCAAGTGGGATTTATCCCTGGGCTGCAAGGTTGGTTCAACATCTGCAAATCAATCAACGTGATACAATACATTAACAAAAGAAAGAACAAGAATCATATGATCCTCTCAATAGATGCAGAAAAAGCATTTGACAAAGCACAGCATCCTTTCTTGATCAAAACTCTTCAGAGTATAGGCATAGAGGGTACATACCTCGATATCATAAAAGCCATCTATGAAAAACCCACAGCAAATATCATTCTCAATGGGGAAAAATTAAGAGCTTTCCCCCTAAGGTCAGCAACGTAGCAGG
Organism: Callorhinus ursinus; assembly: GCF_003265705.2. Lineage (NCBI taxonomy): Eukaryota > Metazoa > Chordata > Mammalia > Carnivora > Otariidae > Callorhinus > Callorhinus ursinus. The sequence goes on from NW_027398336.1 coordinate 10,101, forward strand.
GATGTCCACTCTCACCACTGCTATTCAACATAGTATTAGAAGTCCTAGCCATAGCAATCAGACAACAAAAAGAAATGAAAGGCATCCAAATCAGCAAAGAGGAAGTCAAACTCTCACTGTTTGCAGATGAAATGATACTTTATGTGGAAAACCCAAAACACTCTACCCCAAAACTGCTAGAACCCATACAGGAATTCAGTAAAGTGGCAGGATATAAAATCAATGCACAGAAACCAGTGGCCTTCCTATACACCAACAACAAGATAGAAGAAAGAGAAATTAAGGAATTGATCCCATTTACAATTGTACCCCAAACCGTAAGATACCTAGGAATAAATCTAACCAAAGAGTCAAAGGATCTGTACTCAGAAAACTATAAAATACTCATGAAAGGAATTGAGGAAGACACAAAGAAATGGAAAAACGTTCCCTGCTCATGGATTGGAAGAACAAATATTGTGAAGATGTCAATGCTACCTAGAGCAATCTACACATTCAATGCTATCCCCAACAAAATACCGTCCACTTTTTTCAAAGAAATGGCACAAATAATCCTAAAATTTGTATGGAACCAGAAAAGACCTCGAATAGCCAGAGGAATGTTGAAAAAGAAAAGCAAAGCTGGCGGCATCACAATTCCGGACTTCCAGCTCTATTACAAAGCTGTCATCATCAAGACAGTATGGCACTGGCACAAAAACAGACACATAGATCAATGGAACAGAATAGAGAGCCCAGAAATGGACCTTCAACTCTATCATCAACTAATCTTTGACAAAGCAGGAAAAAATGTCCAATGCAAAAGACAGTCTCTTCGACAAATGGTGTTGGGAAAATTGGACAGCCACATGCAGAAGAATGAAACTGGACCATTTCCTTACACCACACACAAAAATAGACTCAAAATGGTTGAAACACCTAAATGTGAGACAGGAGTCCATCAACATCCTAAAGGAGAACACAGGCAGCAACCTCTTCGACCTCAGCCACAGCAACTTCTTCCTAGAAACATCACCAGAGGCAAGGGAAGCAAGGGCAAAAATGAACTATTGGGACTTCATCAAGATAAAAAGTTTTGCACAGCAAAAGAAACAGTCAGCAAAACCAAAAGACAACCGACAGTATGGGAGAAGATATTTGCAAATGACATATCAGATAAAGGGCTAGTATCCAAAATCTATAAAGAAGTTATCAAACTTAACACCCAAAGAACAAATAATCCAATCAAGAAATGGGCAGAAGACATGAACAGACATTTTTCCAAAGAAGACATCCAAATGGCCAACAGACACATGAAAAAGTGCTCAACATCGCTCGGCATCAGGGAAAACCAAGTCAAAACCTCAATGAGATGCCACCTGACACCAGTCAGAATGGCTAAAATTAACGCTTCAGTAAACGACAGATGTTCGTGGGGATGTGGAGAAAGGGGAACCCTCCTACAGTGTTGGTGGGAATGCAAGCTGGAGCAACCACTCTGGAAAACAGTATGGAGGTTCCTCAAAAAGTTGAAAATAGAGCTACCATACAATCCAGCAATTGCACTACTGCGTATTTACCCCAAAGATACAAATGGAGGGATCTGAAGGGTACGTGCACCCCGATGTTTATAGCAGCAACGTCCACAATAGCCAAACTGTGGAAAGGGCCAAGATGTCCATCGTCAGATGAATGGATAAAGAAGAAGTGGTATATATATATATATATATATATATATATATATATATACAATGGAATATTATGCAGCCATCAAAAGGAATGAGATCTTGCCATTTGCAACAACGTGGATGGAACTGGAGGGTATTATGCTGAGCGAAATAAGTCAATCAGAGAAAGACATGTATCTTATGACCTCCCTGATATGAGGAATTCTTAATCTCAGGAAACAAACTGAGGGTTGCTGGAGTCAGGGGGCGTGGGAGGGATGGGGTGGCTGGGTGATAGACATTGGGGAGGGTAGGTGCTATGGTGAGTGCTGTGAATTGTGTAAGACTG
>NW_027398337.1:0-914 GCF_003265705.2 Callorhinus ursinus
AACAATATATTAAAAGGATTATTCACCACGACCAAGTGCAATGTATACCTGGGCTGCAAGTTTGGTTCAACATCTGGAAATCAATCAACGTGATACAATACATTAACAAAAGAAAGAACAAGAATTATATGATCTTCTCAATAGATGCAGAAAAAGCAATTGACAAAGTAGAGAATCCTCCCTTGATCAAAACTCTTCAGAGTATAGGGACAGAGGGTACATAACTCACTATCATGAAAGCCATCTATGAAAAACACATAGCGAAAATCATTCTCAATGGGGAAAAACTGAGAGTTTTCCCCCTAACGTTAGGAACACAACAGAGAGGTCCACTATCGCCACTGCTATTTAACATAGTATTAGAAGTCCTAGCCACAGCAATCAGACAACAAAAAGAAATTAAATTTATCCAATAGGCAACAAGAAGTCAAACTCTCACTGTTTGCAGATGATATGATAATTTATGTGGAAAACCCAAAAGGCTCCACATCAAAACTGCTAGAACTCATACGGGAATTCAGTAAAGTGGCAGGATATAAAATCAATGCACAGGAATCAGTGGCATTCCTATACACCAATAATAGGAAAGAAGAAAGAGAAATCAAGGAGTCGATCCCATTTACAATTACACCCAAAACCATAAGATACCTAGGAATAAATTTAACCAAAGAGGCAAAGGATCTATACTCAGAAAACTATAAAATACTTATGAAAGAAATTGAAGTAGACACAAAAAGTGGAAAAAGGTTCCATGATCATGGCTTGGAAGAACAAACATTGTGAAGATGTCAATGCTACCTAGAGCAATCTACACATTCAATGCAATCCCCATCAAGATACCATCCACCTTTTTCAAAGAAATGGAAAAAATAATCCTAAAATTTGTATGGAACCAGAAGAGACCCCCGAATAGC
>NW_027398337.1:1014-2111 GCF_003265705.2 Callorhinus ursinus
CATAGATCAATGGAACAGAATAGAGAGCCCAGAAATGGACCCTCAACGCTATGGTCAACTCATCTTTGACCAAGCAGGAAAGAATGTCCAATGGAGAAGACAGTCTCTTCAATAATGGTGTTGGGAAAATTGGACAGCCACATGCAGAAGAATGAAACTGGACCATTTCCTTACACCACACACAAAAATAGACTCCAAATGGTTGAAAGACCTAAACATGAGATAGGAGTCCATCATAATCCTAGAGGAGAACACAGGCAGCAACCTCTTCCACCTCAGCCGCAGCAACTTCTTCCTAGAAACATCACCAAAGGCAAGGGAAGCAAGGCCAAAAATGAACTCTCGGGATTTCATCGATGTAAAAAGCTTTTGCACAGCAAAAGAAACAGTCCACAAAACCAAAAGACAACCGACAGAAAGGGAGAAGATATTTGCAAATGACATATCAGATAAAGGGCTAGTATCCAAAATCTATAAAGAACTTATCAAACTCAACACCAAAGAACAAATAATCCAATCAAGAAATGGGCAGAAGACATGAACAGACATTTTTCCAAAGAAGACATCCAAATGGCCAACAGGTACATGAAAAAGTGCTCAACATCGCTCGGCATCAGGGAAATCCAAATCAAAACCTCAATGAGATACCACCTCACACCCGTCAGAATGGCTAAAATTAACAAGTCAGGGAACGACAGATGTTGGCGGGGATGTGGAGAAAGGGGAACCCTCCTACACTGTTGGTGGGAATGCAAGCTGGTGCAACCACTCTGGAAAACAGTATGGAGGTTCCTCAAACAGTTGAAAATAGAGCTATCATACGATCCAGCAATTGCACTACTGGATATTTACCCCAAAGATACAAATGTAGGGATCCGAAGGGTTACGTGCACCCCAAAGTTTATAGCAGCAATATCCACAATAGCCAAACTGTGGATAGAGCCAAGATGTCCATCGACAGATGAATGGATAAAGAAGAAGTGGTATATATACACAATGGAATATTATGTAGCCATCAAAAGGAATGAGATCTTGCCATTTGCAACGACGTGGATGGAACTGGAGGGTGTTATGCTGAGTGAAATAAGTCAATCAGA
>NW_027398337.1:2211-2591 GCF_003265705.2 Callorhinus ursinus
GTTCTAGAAGGGAGGGGGTGGGGGGATGTGTTAGCCTGGTGATGGGTATTAAAGAGGGCACGTTCTGCGTGGAGCACTGGGTGTTATGCACAAACAATGAATCATGGAACACGACATCAAGAACTAATGATGTAATGTGTGGTGATTAACATAACAATAAAAATATAAAACATAGAATTATGCTTACAAAAAAATTGCACCCAAAACCATAAGATACCTAGGAATAAATCTAAATATAAATGCAAAGAATTGTGATCAGAAAGCTGTAAAATACTGATAAAAGAAATTGAGGAAGACACAAAGAAATGGCAAAACGTTCCATGCTAATGGATTGGAAGAAAAGATATTATGAAGATGTCAATGCTACCTAGAGCAATCTA
>NW_027398337.1:2691-12327 GCF_003265705.2 Callorhinus ursinus
CATCAAAATACCATCCACTTTTTTTCAAAGAAATGGAACAAATAATCCTCAAATTTGTATCAAACCAGAAAAGACCCTGAATAGCCAGAGGAACGTTGAAAGAGAAAAGCAAAGCTGGCAACATCACAATTCCGGACTTCAAGCTCTATTACAAAGCTGTCGTCATCAAGATAGTATGCTATTGGCACAAAAACAGACACATCGATCAGTGGAACAGAATAGAGCGCCCAGATATGGACCCTCAAATCTATGGTCAACTAATCTTCGACACAACAGGAAAGAATGTCCAATGGAGAAGACAGTCTCTTCAACAAATGGTGTTGGGAAAATTGGACAGCCATATGCAGAAGAATGAAACTGGACTATTTCCTTACACCACATATAAAAATAGACGCAAAATCGTTGAAAGACCTAATTATGAGACAAGAGTCCTTCAAAATCCTAAGGGAGAACACAGGAAACAACCTTTTCTAACTCAGCCTCAGCAATTCTTCCTAGAAACATTGCCACAGGAAAGGGAAGAAAGGGCAAAAATGAACTATTGGGATTTCATCAAGATAAAAGCTTTTGCACAGCAAAAGAAACAGTGAACAAAACCAAAAGACAACCCACAGAATTTGAGAAGATATTTGCACATGACATATCAGATAAATGGCTAGTATCCAATATCTATAAAGAACTGATCAAACTCAAACCTGAAAGAACAAATAATCCAATCAAGAAATGGACAGAAGACAATAACAGATATTTTTCCATTGAAGACCTCCAAGTGGCCAACAGACACATAAAAAAGTGCTCAACATCGCTTGGCATCAGGGAAATCGAAATCAAAACCTCAATGAGATACCACCTCACACCAGTCAGAATGGCTAAAATTAACAAATCAGGAAATGACAGATGTTGGCGGGGATGTGGAGAAATGAGAAATTTCAATGGGGAAAAATTGAAATTTATATTGTTTTGCAACAATAAAAAAATTAAAAATATATCTCCCAACAAAGAAGAGTTCAGGAGAATTTGGTCTCCCACTAGAATTTTACCAAACATTTTTTTTAATTTTATTATGTTATGTTAGTCACCATACAATACATCATTAGTTTTGATGTAGTGATCCACMRTCCATTGTTTTCGTATAACACCCAGTGCTCCATGCAGTACRTGCCCTTCTTAATACCCATCGCCGGGCTAACCAATCCCCCCTCCTTCTTCCCCTCTAGAACCCTGTTTGTTTCTCAGAGTCTGTAGTCTCTCGTGGTTCATCTCTCCCTCCGATTTCCCCCCTTCATTTTTCCCTTCCTTCTCCTAATGTCCTCCATGCTCTTCCTGATGTTCCACAAATAAGTGAAACCATATGATACTTGACTTTCTCTGCTTGACTTATTTCACTTAGCATAATCTCCTCCAGTCCCATCCATGTGGATGTAAAAGTTGGGTATTCATCCTTTCTGATGGCTGAGTAATACTCCTTGTATATATGGACCACATCTTCTTTATCCATTCATCAGTTGAAGGGCATCTCGGCTCTTTCCACAGTTTGGCTATTGCGGACACTGCTGCTATGAACATTGGGTGCATATGGCCCTTCTTTTCACTACATCTGTGTCTTTGGTGTAAATACCCAGAAGTGCAATTACTGGGTCATAGGGTAGCTCTATTTTTAAATTGTTGAGGCACCTCCACACTGTTTTCCAAAGTGGCTGTACCAACTTGCATTCCCACCAACACTGTAAGAGGGTTCCCCTTTCTCCACAACCTCTCCAACATTTGTTGTTTCTTTCCCTGTCCATTTTTGCCATTCTAACTGCTGTAAGGTGGTAGCTCAATGTGGTTTTAATTGGAATTTCCCTGATGGCTAATGATGATGAACATTTTTTCATGTGCCTGTTAGCCATTTGTATGCCTTCTTCAGAGAAGTGTCTTTTCATATCTTCTGCCCCCTTTTTGACTTGATTATTTGTTTCTTGGGTGTTGAGTTTGAGAAGTTCTTTATAGATCTTGGATACCAGCCCTTTATCTGTAGTGTCATTTGCAAATATCTTCTCCCATTCTGTGGGTTTCCTTTTTGTTTTGTTGACTGTTTCCTTTGCTGTGCAAAAGCTTTTTAGCTTGATGAAGTCCCAAAGGTTCATTTTTACTTTTGTTTCACTAGCTTTTGGAGATGTATCTTGAAAGAAGTTGCTGGGGACGATGTCAAAGAGGTTACTGCCTATGTTGTCCTCTAGGATTTTGATGAATTCCTGTCTCACATTGAGGTCTGTCATCCACTTTGAGTTTATCTTTGTGAATGGTGTTAGAGAATGGTTGAGTTTCATTCTTCTGCATGTTGGTGTCCAATTATCCCAGCACCATTGATTGAAGAGACTGTCTTTCTTCCATTGCATGTTTCTTCCTGATTTGTCAAAGATTATTTGACCATAGAGTTGAGGGTCCATATCTGGTTTCTCTCTTCTGTTCATTGGTCTCTATGTCTGTTTTTGTGCCAAATGTTATTTTTAAAAATTAATATATATTGTACTGAAGCTGCTTCAAAAAATAGAAATGGAAGCAAAACTTTCAATCTCATCCTATGAGGCCAACGATATCTTGACCCCAAAACCAAAGACCCCACCAAAAAGAGAATGACAGATTAATATCCCTGATATTACTGAAAATGGTGGTGAAAATGGTGGCCTCCCAATCTCTACCTGGAGGAGCCGAGAACTTGGGACCCCGCTCCTCAGTGTGTCCCCAGAAAAAGCAGTCAGTCACTCCCGTGTACCCCGTCTCTGGCTGCACTCCGTGCTCCCCTGGCCTCTGACTGAGCGTTTCTATATCTGGCACCCGACTCGGTGTGGAGTCTCCAAACGCAGCAGATCCCTGCAGTGCGCTCCACGCCATTCCTCCCGGGGGAGAGAGGGGTGTCTCCCCAGATCTGCCGCTTGTTGGGTCCCTGGTCGAGGGTCCATGGCCTGACTGTGTCGCCGATCGCAGTTTATGGGAACCGTGAGCTGAGAGCCTGCACCTCGGCTCTGTCTCTGCAGCCGGCTCCCCTGCTCTGATACCAGGGAGCTCTGCAGCACTCAGGCACCCCCGGTCTTTCTGTGACCCCGAGGGTCCTGAGACAACACTGTCCCATGAGGGTTCCACCCCCCGCTTAGCCACTGGAGCGACGTCCCTCAGCGGAGCCAACTTCTAAAAGTTCCAATTTTGTACTCTGCTGCTCTATCCCTTGCCAGAAGCAGCCGACGGAGGCCCTCCCCCACCGTCTATCCTCCCGAATATCGAATGGACTCACTTCTCCGCACGTCCTACCTTCCAGGAAGTGGTCACTTTTCTGTTCAGACAGTTGTTGCTATTCTTCTCTTTGATCTCTTGTTGAGTTCATAGGTGTTCAGAATGTTTTATCCCTATTCAGCTGAATTCCTGAGACCAGACGAAATCCAGGTCTCCTACTCCTCCGCCATCTTGCTCTGCCCCCAAGAAGCTGTTCAAATTCAATCTGAGATTCCTTAGGATAAGTTTCAGCATACCTGGATTAAAATGGCCAACTTGATGAATTACTATTTTTGCAGCACTAACGTAAATAAACAGGCCAAGTGTATTGAAACTAGGGTTATACTGAAAAAAATTAGTCTCATTTTGGCTATGTTTGGAAGTTGGTAGATTAATTTAGATTTTAGTATTTCTCATTATAGCAGTTATAATCAACCAACTGATTGCAAATAGTCTTTTAAGTGCACAAAGCTGATTTGTCTTCCCTGGGTCACAAAAAAAGAAGCTGCAGTTTATTTTATTTTCATTTTTAATTTTTTATTGATTTATTTGTCAGAGAGAGTTGGAGAGCAAGAGCGAGCATAAGCAGGAGGAGTAGAAGGCAGAGGGAGAAGCAGCCTGCCCACCGAGCAAGGAGCCAGATGTGGGATTCTATCCCATGATCCTCCTGGGATCATGACATGAGCAGAGGGCAGACGCTTAACTGACTGAGCCACAGAAATGTCTTGTGTTTCAAGTTACAGGAATTGCATTAAACCACTGTTTTAAGACCTTTGAACAATTTCTGATGCTGTATTTTATCACAGTTCACTGTGTCCTGATTTTTCTTAATTTTTCATCTCAAAGAATTCACTGGTCTGCAGCAGGTCATAGGACATAAGGGAGAGCATGGCCTATTGAGACCTCGTGCCCTATATCAGCACATGGGGTATTTCATCACTGTAGCCTGTGGCAGCAGGAGCCATGCGGGACCGAGATGTGAAAGCCTTTCCAACTTTCTCAAACCACTTCTTTTCATTAGATTGATCGAAATGCTCTAATGTGTATATAAATAGTTAATTTGTACAACATAACGACAGTCTTATGTTTAGTGTGTTTTCAGATCTATAATGTAAACAAGTCTGCTTTAAGACAGGTTTATTTATTTCTCCTTTCATGCAATATTTTACACACCTTGTAGGGTAAACTTCAACAAAGCCATTAAAAACCATTGGTTGTTATTGTAAATGGCACCTTCCTCATTTATGTTTGCATCTGGAATGGATAGGACTTCGAATATAGACACCGTTAGAGTTGAAATGCTGATGCTTCCAAAAGCATGTGTGGAGACCTGCTCTGCTAGACTGGAAACAGGCAGCTGGTATGAGGAAAGAAAGTCCTAGGAAAACGTGGATTTTCTCCTTCTGTTGAAATGTCAAATCATGATGTCTGTCTGACTGCTGATGGATTGTTGTTGCAAAGTGTTATTATGGCATATGCACTACTGTCACGGAGTGAAGAGAAACAATCCTTCCTAATGTAAGTCCTCTGAAAATGTCCACACTGTACATAGATATTCGTATAGTGTGCTTTTTCTTCTTTTTGTTTTTTTTAGAAGATTGAAAAATTAAAAAAAAAAACGTACTATCTGCAAAAAAATCAGATGAATGGGTAAAGAAGATGTGGTATATACACACAATTGATTATCACTCAGCCATAACAATAAAGGATGTGATCTTGCAATTTGGAACTACATGGACGGACGCAGAGGGCATAAACCAGTGAAATAGGTCAGAGAGAGAAAGACAAATACCATAGGATTTCATTCCTATATGGAATTGGCAAAGCAAATCTAATGAATAAACCACCAATCAAAAAAACAGTATCAGACCTATAAATACAGAGAACAAACTGATGGTTGCCAGAGGGGAAGCGAGTGGGGCATGGGACGAATGGGTGAAGGGGAGTGGGAGACACAGGCTTCCCCTAATGGTATCAACACCTGACGGGGATTAAAGGCACAGCATAGGGAATGTGGTCAATGGTATTGTAACAGTGTCTCAGGTGACAGATTAAAACTACACTTGTGGTGCCTGTAGCATAAGATAAATCTTGTCCAATCACTATAATGTCCACCTGAACCTAACATGATATTGTCCGTCAACGCAGCTTCAATTAAACATGATATTGTCTGTCAACGCAGCTTCAATTAAACATGATATTGTCTGTCAACGCAACTTCAGTTAAAAAAATAATGTCAGAAAGAATATATATAAAACAGAATTGGGGTTTTCTGAGAGTCACAGATACCCAAATGGAATCCAGCTGCAATCAGCCTCACTTAGCCAGTCTAGGGGCTGCAGGTAACTCTGGTCTCTGGACACACCCCGCTCTTCCCATCTGTGAAAATTTACTTCCAGTTCCCTTCTTTACTGATTTCTCTTTCAGCTTCCTTTCCGGACTTTTTCCTGTGCAGCCCCTTTGGTTGTGTTCAGTCCTAGCCCACATGCTCTTCTCCTCACGGTCCTCACGGGGAAGTCCATCCATCCCCTGGCTTCAGATGGCACCTCTCTGCTCTTAATCTTCTTTCCCCTGAGCTCCAGACCATGTGCATCTGCTCTGTGTGGAGATTGCTCCACCTGCCAGCTCAGCCCTTCAACAAATAATGGCAGATTGCTATGTGCCACTGAGGAACAAATATGGAAGTTTCCTGAACACATTCCTTTTTTTTTTTTTTTTTTAGATTTCAGAGTCTAAATTTAGGATTGCATCAGTTGCATAGAACACCCGGTGCTCATTCCTTCAACGACCCTTCTTAATGTCCATCCCCCAATCACCCTATGTCCCAGCCACCTCACCACTAGCAACCCTCTTTGTTCACTACAGAGGAGTTTCATATGGTTGGCCTCCCCCTCTGTTTTCATTATAATTTATTTTTTCTTCCCTCCCCCAATATTTATTTTTCCTTTAAATTGCACATATGAGTGAAATCATATGGTATTTGTCTTTCACTGACTTATTTCACTTAGCATGATACCCTCTGTGTCCTTGCAAATGGCAAGATTTCATCCTTTTTGCTGGCTGAGTAATATTCCATTATATATATAAAATTCACGTTCTTTACCAGATTTCTAAAAGACGAAATTTTGCACCTCATTACTCATAATACTTTACAGTAGACTCCTGAGGCTGAGTCCCTCCCCTCAGCTGTATCCTCAGCTGTATCACACCAGATTCAAATCGCCACACTACCCCCTTCTAAACAGTGGTTGCTTTTCTACTAGTCAACTTGTGGCATTTCTATTCTCAAACTCTGATTCATTTCTGACGCCTTCAGAATGACTTCATAAGTTAGCAGTTATATTGGAGGGAGGAGACAAACTTAAAGCCTCCTCCCAGTACTTTCTGATTTGATACTGGCTATGAAGACTGTGAACCTGGTGACAGCCTGGAAATGGTTGTCCCCCTTCTAGGAGAGCTGAATGTCATTCTGGCAATGAAGCAATGACTTGTGACACAGCTTTATCATTTCCAATTTTCTTTTAATTGTGGGAAGATATACCAAACACAATCTCTACCCTTTTCTATACTTATACTTCAACTGTGATGGTTGAGTTGAGAGTAGCGTTTGTTCTACGACCATGTGGTCTGACTAACCCCACAAGTGTGATCTTTCATGGGGTCTAATGGCACATGTCTTCATTAAAACCAGTGTCAGAATTTCAGTGAATGGTGACACTTGGTGTAACATATAGCTTTGTATGGTCGAGTCTTTCAGGGTTACCATGAAATTCACTAAAAATACATCCCAAATATTAATTTTTTTATCATGAAGGAAAATTCACCTGTTTTCCTTAAAACATGGTTTCTAGGCAATGATGTCATGAAGGTCATTGAGAAGCCATCAGTCATTGGCCAGCCAAACGTCATGGTGATTGGCCACCGAATAAAGACAACCTGACAACACCCTGGTGATTGTCCAGGGCATGGTGGTGACATCACTAGAAGGCATTGTGATGCCCCAGGGCTGTTATAAGAGCATGGCAACAGCCCAGGGTGCACTGAGGAGAGAGATGGTACAACAGTCACAGCTCTTCTTGCTATTCCTCGACTTCTCTGCCCTGTTTTCTGCCTCTGCTCATGGTCAGGCCCTGCCCACCGCTCCTGCCCCAGGTCTCTCTCCAACACTCTGCAGTCTGCCTTCATGTTTCCACCTATCTTTGTGCCCCTCTGTGGTGCTGAGTGTCCCCACAACTGCACCTGGTGACTGTAGGGTCTGTTTCCCATTGTGAGGTTGGACCTGCTGCTCAGGGACACACTCCCATTTGGCATATGGGAGTGGGGCACTAGGAATCAGAGAACAGTGGATTCCTAGCCAGCTGGGCCCCACACCACTGGGGTCACAACCAGGCCCAACACACAAAAGCTGAACATGTCCTGAGGGAGCACTGGGCACACAAATACTCTGGCGCCCTCCAAATTGGCTCAGCACAGGACACATGAATGCCCTGAACATCCAGCCGACCCATATGTGCACAATGTGTACAATGCCTCCAGACACCAGGCAGAGAGGGGGTTTGAGGAAAGAAGTTAAGTTCTGGGAGAAGGAATCACCACATTGCCGGACACAGTGAGAGTCCTTGGAACACAGGCCCTCAGACCATGAGCTCTCTTATCCAGCTCAGCAGTGGAAATACTAATGCCCCAGACACCTGGCTGACCAGGAGGCCACAGAACACCAACATTTGAACAGAGCAGAATATAGAGAAATTCAGTCCCCAGAACAGAGCACCCACCATTAATCCACAGACTGGGAGCCCTTTGAATCCATTTGACACTGGGCAGAGTCACATAGACACGCGGTGGACCAGAAACCCTCATACCACTAGCTGGCTAGCCCAGTACAGCACAAGGAAGTAAGCGCAGAGAAAACTTGGTTTGCCAAGTGCCAAGAAATGATGATCCCTGCATCCCAGCTCAGCATTTGGAAAATGACGCAACTGGACAGCAAGCCCAACATGAGCATTTGGACCTGCAGACCAACACATCAACTGTGTGCTAGGCCAAGCAGACACCTGGCAACAGGCTCAAGATGGGACCTTGGATAGGGACACAAACAAAATAGATCTCCACTAAGCAAGGTAAGCTCCTGGACAGAAAGAACACCATGTGCCCTCGGACATGGAGAACAATAAGTCCATTCTGGGCTAAGCCAAGCAAGCACCTTGACAGTGGGTTCACCATCTGCTCCTGGACCCGAAGGCCAAAATCTCAGCACTCGTCTATTCAAAGCAGGCACCTGGACGGCAGGCTTAGCATGTGCCCTTGGGCCTGGAGACCAACAAAACATCTCTGCCCTAGGCTAAGCAGGAATTTGGACAGCATGCTCACCRTGTGCCCTTAGACCTGGAGCCTACCAAAACTACTCCACCCGTTGCCAGGTATTCACCAGGACAATGGGATCACTATGTGCCTTTGGACCTGGAGACTACCAAGCCAGCTCAGCACATTGCCAAGGACTCACCTGGACAATATAATCACCATGTGCCTTTAGACCTGGAGACCTGTTCCACAGTTCTGCATTTGGCCAAGAACTTACCTGGTGAGTTACCTCACCTCATGCCCTTGCACCTGGAGACCAACTTCTCAGCTCTATGCTTGGTCAAGCAGGCACATTGACAGATAGATCGTCATGTACCCTTGGATATGGAAACCAACAACTCAGCTCTGTGCTAAGCCAAACTGCCACCAGGATAGCAGGCCCACCCTGTGTCCTTGGACTTGGAGACAAACAACTCAGGACTGGTCGAAGCCAAGCAGGCACCTTGACACTGGCCTTCCCATGTGCCCTTGGACCTGGTGATCAACAACACATCTCTGTGCTATGGCAAGCAGGAATCTGAACAGGGGTCTCAAAATGGGCTTTTGGACCTGGAGTCCAACAACTCACTTCTGTGCTAGTCCAAACAAGAAATATGACATTGAGATATGTACGTCTATCCTGATATTTTGAAGAGTTTTATTCACGAAACGATGCTGTATTTTGTCAAAGGCTTATTCTGCATCAACTGGAGGATCATATGGTTCTTGTCTTTTCATTATTAATGTGCTCTATCATGTTGATTGAATTCCGAATGCTGAACCACACTTGCATCCCAGGAATAATTCCCACCTGGTCGTGGTGGACATTCCTTTAAGTGTACTGTTGGATCCTATTGGCTAGGATCTTGGTGAGAATTTTGGCATCCATGTTCATCAGGGATATTCGTCAGTAAATCTTTTTAATGGGGCCTTTGTCAGGTTTTGGGATCACAGTAATGCTGGACTCATAGAGCGATTTTGGAAGTTTTCCTTCTGTTCCTATTTTTTGGAACAGCTTCAGTAGAATAGGTATCATTTCTTCTT
>NW_027398338.1:0-12084 GCF_003265705.2 Callorhinus ursinus
CCATGAATATGGTCAGATATCACTCCTGTGATGATTATGTTACATTATGTGGGAAAAGAGATTTCACAGCTGTATTAATGTCCCAAGTCAGTATATATAGCTGGTGTTGCATGAAGGAGATCTAATGCCACGGTCAGTGGCCTTTTTTTCTCCTATGTATTATAAAATTCATTTTCAATATTTTCCTGGTATAGAGTTAATTTTTGTACTTTAGGTAGTGTTCTGGATCCTGGATTGGTATAAGTCAGCAGCAAGGCCTGGTAGGCAGACACGGAAACAGACATTGCATGAAAGGGATTAATAAGAATTAGCAGTCTTTTGGGAGTATCATGAGAATGCAAAGGAGAGACATGAAGAAGCTGCAAACAGATGTACTGGGGATGAGTGACCACAGAGGAAACAGGATACCCAAAATTGCCATTTCACTGTGTGTGTGAAGGAGCTTATCTGTATTTAACAATTCCATTAATCTTGGGGTTCAAATTTTTTTTTGTGAGAATATTTATTTATATGATAGCATATAAAACATTGTTCTGCATCTTGCTTTTTCCTATGAGTTCAGATCGGTCTGTGTAACAATGAACATCAGTTTATTTCACTGAGAAAATAAGAACAGGGGCTCTAGGGACATAGACAAAAACTATTTAGCCACAGCTAGAAGAATTAGCAGGATTAGAAAAGTCTCTCAGAGGAAGTGATTGTGAAGTAGATACTATTATCTCTAATTTACAGAGGAGAGATTATGTAACTTGCTCAAGGTTACCTAGCAAGGTAGGGATGGGGCCAGTTTTCAACCCCCGATTTATCTGGCCCTGGTGCCAATGCAGTTTGCAGTACTTTGAGCTCGTTCTTAGGACAATGTCATGTTTTTATTCCGTTACCAGCTACAGTTTGCAGGGCTCTGCTTCCTGGAATTTTTTTTTTAATCTCCTAAATACAGTATCAGGGTAAGCTACATATTTTGTGAAGTACAGTGAAAAATGAAAATGTGATACCCCTTGTTGACAAATCATTAAGAATATCAAGGTGGCAACAGCGCATCATTAAACCAAGCAGGGGCCTTTGCAACTGCACTAGTCACATGCCATGAAGCCAGCCCTATACAGCATAGTAGTTGATCTGCAACTACTGGAAACCTGAGGGAAAAGCTCAGCCCAGCTGTGAGTAATGCAAGACCCTGAGATGAGTCTTTCACTTCTCCTTCCCAGTTCAGTTTCTGGGAGGAAGACAACAGACACAGGGACACAAAGGGAAGCTACATCTTTCCATGATACTACAGAGGGCACAGAAATTCCCAAGAAGAGACCTGTAATGTTGCTGTTATTTTCTAAATGCCCTGCTCTTGAGTCCATGAGGATTAACCTTCCCTGCATAATAAATTGTAACCTCTTGCTATGATCATTTTCACATGTGCCTTTGAGTTAATTTTGCTGAGCCAGTTTTGCACCTTACATACAAAGTTTGAGTGGTTAGACTATTTTTACACAATACAAAAAAAAACTTTCCTCATAACAGATCAATGTGTTGAAACCAACACCTTTACACTTGGCAGAACAGTAGTACTCTTTGCAGGTGCAGATCATGCAGTTATACCTTGCAAAAGTTTATAACCCTGCAAAGAGCTGTGACAGTCTACAACTATGTGTTTTTCCTTTATATGTGTTCTCTTTTACACAATTTCCTCATCTGTAAAATGGGCACAAAATGAACACCTGCTTACTGATGTTCTACAGAGGTCTAACCCATACAACAGTACTTAGCACACATAAGCATAATTTTTACATGTTATCCTATCTGCATGCCATGTAATGCATAAAGGCAACTTGGAGTTGATTAATTTGTATATTGGGACCCACAAAATAGAGGCTGCCCCAGTGGCCTGATATCACAAATCTAAACCTAAGCCTGTGCTTATGGGAAACATCTATCGAGGAATCACAAATCCTCCAACTCAGTTCTAGCTAGCTTACCTTATCCTAGACAATAGGACCTGCTCATCTTTTTTTTTTTTTAAGTGGGCTCTATGGAGCCCAACACAGGGCTTGAACTCAGGATCCTGAGATAGACCTGAGTAAGCTGAGATCAAGAGCCAGCTGCTTGGGGCACCTGGGTGGCTCAGTTGGCTAAACACTGCCTTCGGCTCAGGTTATGATCCCAGGGTCCTAGGATCGAGTCCCGCAAGGCGCTCCCTGCTCAGCAGGGACCCTGCTTCTCCCTCTCCCATTCCCCCTACTTGTGCGTTCTCTCTCCATCTCTGTCAAATAAAATATTTAAAACAAAGTCGGATGCTTAACTGACTAAGCCACCCAGGTGCCCTGGACCTACTAATCTTACGGGGAAACCCCTTACCTCCTAGCCAATCATGCTCTGTTTTTATAATGCCTGTTCTAACACTATAAAACCTGCTTTAGCTCAAAAACCCTCAGGATGAGTGTTCTATTGCTTATGAGGTACTGTACTCCCCCAACCTATGGATTGTTTTCCCTTGAATAAAGGACATCAAACTCATTACTAAATTTAGTTTTGTTATTTGACAGTCGTGTTAATACTAGCCTTTTTATTTCCATGACTTTCTAAATAAACTAAATTACATGTGTAACTAGCATTGTATTTCTAATGAACAGCACTCATGACAAGTTTGAAATGCGTTAGACACCTCAAGTGAAGTCAACAGACAGTTGGATATATGTGGCTGGTGTACAAAGATGGTAACAGATACACAAATTTGGGATTCACAAGCTTAAGGTGATATTTGAAGACATGAGACTATATAGGATCCCCTGCAAAGTGAAATGTGTACAAAAAAAAATGACACCAAAACTTATCTTCTAGGACAGACCCTGTGGGAAATATGGGAAAGGAGGGAGAGAGGGTTCCTTTTGTTGTTTTGGTTTATATGTATTTTTTACTCCATTCCTTTTAATGTGGTATCCTACCATGCTTCCAAAACTTAACATTTTGAAAGGAGCTGAGTCCCATCACAGTAGTCATAGGGTCAAGGTGGAAAACAGAATATAGAAGATAAGACCACATCATGTTACTCAGAGAACCAGATATACACCCGGTTCATAGGGTGGTGTATGTCCATCTAGTTCTCTCCAAGTACGCCTACACACACACACATACACACACACGTTCAACTTCAAAGACCTGCTCACAAACTAGGTAACATTTTTTATAATAGAATTATTCATTAACACAATGTTCACCCAACATTGGACTATTCCCCTATCAGTCATTAATGTTAAATCACCAACTAAGTCCACCCCCTTCCTGACCCACATTCAGGAGCCCCAGTTCCCAACACAATGAATTTCTTCCTCTAGAAAGGAAGAACTGCTCCCTCTTCCTGTTCGTGGGTCTTGATTTCAGCAATGCCTTCTATCCTCCTCCTACATACCTGACCATGCACTGCCTCTTTCCTGACTCAGAATATCACCACCACCTGTCCATTTCTCTAGCCAACTTGGGTTAAAGTGCCCCCTATTCTTTTTAAGTTTTCATTCAAATTCCAGTTAACATACAGTATAATACTAGTTTCAGGTGGACAATTTAGTGATTCAACAGTTACATACAACACCCAGAGCTCATCACAACAACTACACTTCTTAATCCCCATCAAGGTGCTCCCTAGGCTTACCCCAGTACTAATACTTATGCTAAGCATACATCGTACCTAGTGAAACGTCTTGGACAGACCCCCACTTCAAAGTTTGGCAAAATGACTCAGAATATTTTACTCCACTTATCATTCAAAAGGAATGCTACTATGCTGATTACATTTTTCTAATTCTCCAACTGTAACACAAAATTAAAAACCTTTGTACCTCGATCAAAACCCACAGTACATTAAAAAATAAAACAATGAAGTCATTTTAATTTTATTCATCAAAAATTAATTGTATAAGTGGCAACACTGGAAAAGGGGAATCTCAACTCAGGGGCAAAGGCAGGCTAGCCCTTTTGAGGGAGAAGGGGCCCTGGAATCAAGGGCCAACAGCAGTTAAGTGTTGGGTGGTGGAGTCTTGGGGAGAGGAAGTTTCAAAACTCAGGACATTGGTTGCTGGCTCACAAAACTTGGAAACCTCACACGTTACTGCAGGGCAGGCAGCCCATTTAGGACAGTGGGTGGATGCGGGTTCCTTTTTTGGGTCTTATGAGGAGGGTCACAGCATAGAAGGTATAGGTGGGTACAGTGTGCTCCCTATTTCAGCCTGTTCTCCTGGAGAGATAGGGCTCAGGGCATCAAGTGCTGGCAGCAAGGCACGCCTAATGCTAGCAGGGCTAGGGGTGGAGATGGAGCCCAGACCACAAAACCGAGGGGAGGACGAAGAGGAGGTCAGGACAGAACACCCAGCAGGGGAGGGGCAGGGGTTCAGGCCAGGAGACCCAGGGGATGAGGAGGAGAAGCTCTCACTACATCGCCTAGGGAAGAGAGAAGAGAACGCGTCAAGAGAGGATGGTGAGGAGGAACTCGCGTGGATGGCAGGACCAGGCTGGGAGGCAAAGAACAGGACTGCAGGATCAGGTGAATCTGAGCTGCTCCAGAAGACCAGCCTTCTTAAGGCAAACCCAGGGGGAGAAGGGCTCTGGGCGGCCAGCCCTGGTGGAGAAGGAAGGCTGTGAGCTGCTGATCTTTGCTGGGTAACATGGCTCCGGAGGACAGGGCCTAGTGTGGAGGCGTGGCTCCGGAGAACAGGGCCTGGACTGGCTGCGAGGCTGCTGCGGAGAGTAGGGCCTGGAGGGGAGGCGTGGATTTCGAGGGCAAGGCTTGGCCCAGTATCGCCGTCGTGGAGAACAGGGCTTCGAGAGGATGCACCGCTGCGGCGAAGAGAAGCTGGGTGGGACGCAGGACTGCTGAGAGCCCGACCCGGTGGGGTGGCGGGGCGGCGGAGGGCCTGGCCAGGCCTAGTTGTGGAATTACGAAGAGCAGGACCTGGTGGGGTGGTACGACGGCGGCGGCGGCGCGCAGGGCCTCGTGCGGATGCACTGCTGCGAAGTGTTGGGCCCGACTCGGACGCTTGGCTACGGAGAGCAGGGCCCGGCACGGCCACTTGCCTGCGGAGAGGGCGTGGCAGGGTGGTGTAGCTAGAAGGGGCCGGGCCTGGCGGAGTGGTGCAGCTTCGCGGGGCAGGGCCTGGCTCAGATGAGCGGTGGCCGCGGCCGCGGGCGCCGCGTCGGCGGCGTCGGCGGCGGCGTCGGCGGCGGCGACGACGACGAACAGGACCTGGTTCAGGTGCATGGCGGCGGCGGCGAGCAGAGCCTGGCTCCGATTCACGGCTGAGGTCATCAATGCCTGGTGGGGTGGCGTGCCCATTAAGGGCAGGGCCTGGCCTGGCCGCTTGACTGCGGAGTCCTGGGCCTGGTGCCCGGGCCTGACTGCGGAGTCCTGGGCCTGGTGCCCGGGCCTGACTGCGGAGGACTGGGCCTGGTGCCCGGGCCTGACTGCGGAGGACTGGGCCTGATGCCCGGGCCTGACTGCGGAGGACTGGGCCTGGCTGGGATGCGTGACCCGATGGAGAAGCCCGAGAACGGCGGCGGTTGCTGGGCTGAGACCCCGGAGAAGATGGCGGCAAGGGCACGGGGCACTGAGCTGTAGGAAGCGCAGGAAACGGATAGCGCCGCCCTGGAGGCTTCTGAGCCTGGGAAGCCTCCTCGCGGCCGGGCTGCTTCCTCCCACGGCCCTTCCCCGGGCTCGCGGTCAGGGTCGGAGGCCCGCTGGCGGGACCAACTCCCCTCATGCCTTGCACCATGGCGGCCACGCCGCCCGCGTGTGAGGCCTGGAGACCTAGGCCCGCCCCGGGCACCACCCATCTCAGCTCGGCGTGGGGACTGCAGCCGCCCTGGAGGTCAGCACGCTCTCTCTCCAGCACACAGCCCATGGAGGGCAGCTCCGGGCCCTCGCCATTGATCGAAATGGCGCCGGCGGCAGCCAGGGCAAAGGCAGAGGAACCTGCCGTGCCACTGTGTGGGGCACCACCACCCGAGGGAGAAAGGCCGCTCGAGACCGAGGGGACCAAGGCACTGAGATCGGGGTTCCCGGCCCCACGGGCGTTGCCGGGGGCAGGGGCAACCTCGTTCTTCGGCCCTGTGGGCACCTCACCCTGCTCTTGCTTCTGCGCCTTCTGGTCGGACGACGGAGTGGACATAACTCCAGATTCTCTCTCAGAGACGCGAGAGCGTGGCTAAAGACGCCGCCTGGGTAGAGCTCCGAGGGGGAGGAGTGAGGATGGGCGTGTCCTGGTCGGATCTTCACCTGATTGGTCGGGTGGTTGCCACGTGACTCGCGTCTTAAAGGGAGCGAGCCAACCTAATTCCGTCTGGCGCCAAACCAAACCGTGTGCTCCACCGTTCTGGGGGCCGCTGCTGCCGGGTCCACGATGTGAATTTCCGATCCATACCTGGGCCCCTATGAGAGCGAGTGAGAGAGAGTGTGTGTGTGTTTCGAGGGCGAGGGCAGCGATACTGTCTGTATAAACAGTTTGAGTCACCCCAAATCAGTTTAGCTTGTCGCATCACTCTGGTGGTGAAACTTTCAAGCAGTGGCTTGAAAGAAATACCACACTGGCCAAGAGGAGATACCGCTGAGCTGGGCATCCCTCCTGGAATCCCGTCAGGACGCAGGGCCCATGTGTGACTCCAGAAGAGACTGTCCCAGAACTCCTCTAGTGGGCTGTAGGGTTGGAGAACGGCCTGAAAGTAACAAAAGGGATGGGGCCCACACTGCCTGGGCTCGGGATGTTCAGCACTGCTGCCACGCACCCAGAGGTTGGATTTAGAATTTTCCAGTAGGATGCTTCTCCTTGCCTTGCCCCCTGAACACAGACTGGGGTTGCCTGGGATTAAGAATGATACTGTCCTTAAATATGCATCAACATTTGTATGGGCTGCATAGCAATCCACTGATGAATGTACATTCATTTGTGTGATCTACTCTCTAGTTTTTGTTAATACAAATATGCTGTGATGCACAGGCTTGAAGTCCAATATTTAGACCAGATTTTTAGTCATTATTACAGAAGGGCTGCCATTTCAGTACCCAAAACAGAAAAGCAAATGTAAGAAAGCCAGCACCTAAATTGACACACCTATAAGGCAAGTTACACATAGTTTATTTTATGAAATGGGATCACTTATCCATATTGTTTGGTCACCTGCTTTTTTGGGTCCAGAAAACTCTCTCTCCATGTCAATAAGTAAATTTCCACAAGGCAATTTTTAAGTAGAAAATATTCCATTTATACCAGAAGCTTACATCTTCAAACATTCCAATATCAACCAACGTCTCACCATCTATAACACATCACTGTGAAGCACATCCTTCTTACTAAAAATCGTTCATATCCTCAATTGTGTCCTTGCTATCGATAAACTCCCAGATGAAGAAATTCTTGGCACAGGCCATGCACATTTGTAACTCTTTGATTAAAATATCAGCAAGATGTTCTGAAAGTCACCATTATGACAATTTCGGCCGAATGGAATGGGAGCCTTACTGGACCGGAGGAGCAACTGGAGCAAAACACAATGCAAAGTAGAATGGAATGGAATTTGGAGTGTTAAATAATATGGAAGGGAAAATGGATTTGAAATGGAATGCCAAACGGGATGAAGTGGAGACTAACTGCAGTGGGAATTGGAATGAAATGGGGGATGGAATACGGACTTAAACAGGATATGGAATGGAAAATTGAACAGGATGAAAATTGAATAGAATATAATGGGAAAATGGAGTGGAAAGGAGGATGGAAATAAATATCTGATGGCATGTGGAATAAAAAAACATAACTTCTTTATATGAGAAAAAGAATGGAGTGGAATATACAGTGAAGTAAAATATTAAAGAAAATGGGAGGAAACCGATGGAATAGAATTTGCAAGGTCATGAAATCAGTGGACTATGAAATTTGCACTATAGATTTAAAAGTACCAGGATGGAATAGCAACAAATGGAATGAAACTTGGAATGAAATATAGAATACAAAGTTATGAAGGGTGGAATAGACAATGAATATAAATAAAATGGAATATGGAAAATGAAATACTGATGAAATAGAGGATGTGTTTAAATGAAGAGAATGTGTTCTCATCTACCGCTCCATAACTTAGTGTCATGGAACAATGACCATTTGATCATGCTCAGGCATCCTGTAGAGCTAGAATTCAGACAGGGCAGACGGCAGATGGCTCATCTCTGCTCTACGATATCGTCTGAGGCCTCAGCTGGGAAAACGTGAATGTCTGTGGGATCATGAGTGAAGGACAGCAATCAGGACTCTTAGATTTTGGCCATAGTATCTGGGTGGATGGTGGTGCCACTTCCTGGAATTGGGAAGACTTGCAGATTGGGGACACAGTAGGAATCTAGTGATTCTCAATTCTCAAAAAAAAAAATCTGCAAGAGTAGGGTTTTTTGTTTGTTTATTATTTCTCAGAGAGAGAGAGAGAAAGAGAGAGCACAAGCAGGGGGAGTAGCAGGCAGAGGGAGAAGCAGACTCCCTGCTGAGCAAGGAGCCTGATGCAGGACTCAATCCCAGGACCCTGGGATCATGACCTGAGCCGAAGGCAGAGCTTAACCGACTGAGCCACCCAGGCATCCCTGGGAGAGTAAGTTTTGTTTGCCTCATACTTTATATTCTAAATGTTCTCAACGAGCATAGATTACTCTTGCATTCAGAAAAATACAGATATTTGCATTATGGAAAGCAACTAATTTTTAGTGTTTAATTATGATTTAAGCTGTTGTAAGAAACCAGGCTCTCACATATGTTACCGGATTTGGGTTCTACATTCAGAGCACCCTGCCAGATGGAAATCTGACAAAACATATATAAACATGAAATCCATTTGGTGCTACAATTCCTCTTCTAGGCATTGATTCAGAAGAAATATACATATATTAAACCACAATGTTATTTGATCAGAAGTGATTATTTTGGTGTCATTTGTTTAAAAAAAAATTGAAACCACCTAAATTTCTGGCAGGATACTGGATGGTCCACAGAATAAACTTATGTAGAGTTTATGGGATGTTTCTGAAGAACTTTTAATGCTATTGGAAAATGGCTATGTTATGCAAATAAAAATTATATACTGAATATACTGAATATATGTATACTATCTATACATATACCTAGAATTCGATGTATATTAAAATCTCATTTACTATCTATATATCTAGAATTGGATATATATTAAAATCTCATTTACTATATTGTAATGATGCTCATCCAGCTGCATGGTGCCCTCCAGGGGGCACTTGACAATGTTGGGAGACATTTTTGTTTGTGACAATTTGGGGAAAGGGGAGATGCTACTGCCATCCAGTGGATCAAAACTAGGGATGCTGCTTCAAAAATCCCTGAATGCACAAGCTAGCCTCTTACAACAAACAATTATCCGGTCCAAATATCAGTAGTGTCCAGGTTGACAAACCCTGTGGTGGGGTATTTAGATAATTTGGAAAAGTTTAAAACAAAATTTAAATCATAGTCAATCTTGTCAGTGATCAGTAACTATTGTTAAAAGTTTGGTATGTGTAGGTGTTAAATTTTCTGTGATAACTTTGTATTTTATAATCACCAGAAGGGTATGTAAGAAGTAAACTACTTCATCTTAATTGTTCCTTCGCAATGCACAGAACGGTTTTCAAATATTAACCATATTAATCTTTGCTTAAGAAATGATGTACCTTAAGAACTGTAATTTCAGCTCATTTATGGGGAGGGACATTCCACCAGTATCAATCCATCATCATCAATCTCCTGATTTTTACCTTTCTGATCAAAGGTTTCATTTCCAAGTATTTACATATTTGGTTAAAATAAAGAGAAACCGTGGCCCACAATGCAACATATCTGATTATACCGGACAGTGTGGTTGACTAACTAGGTCATAGTAATCTCATTACCCTTCCAGTGACTGGTTTAGGAATGGGCATTCTCCCGTCGATACTCCCCCATATCAATGAGATGCACGTCTGCTTGCAGTCTTTGGGATAAGTTTTCTCAGCGCTTAAAGAAATAAAAGAGACACAACAGATGGTTTACATTAAAAATCTCAAAAAGCATATGTATCTGATACTATAATTAATAAATGATTTAGCATGGTTGCTGGATATATGGTCAATTTTACAAAATACAATTGGATTTCTATATACTGACATTAGAATTATAAGGAGAAAAAATTTTTAAATGCCATCTATGACAGCATCAGAAGAGAACAAACACCTAGGAACAAATCTAACAAAGGAGTCCCAAGACCTCTGCCCACAGATAGCACTTCTGAGAGAAATTAAAGACAGCCTACATAAATCAGACATATGTCATGTTTATGTATTGGAAGACAACAGTATGAAAGTGAATGGAAGAGAGAATTCTTGTGAAACTGATCTATGGATTCAATGCAATCCCAATGAAATTCCCAGGAGTTTTTTCTTTTGAAAATGGAAATTGTCAAGCTGCTTCTAAATTATATACGGATAACAAAGATCCGAGAACAGCCAAAGCTATCTAAAACAAAAAACAAGACTTTTCAGGACTTTCACAGCCAGATAACAAGACCAACTATGACGCTATAATTAAGATAGTGTGGTATGAGCACAAGAATAGACAAATAGGCCAAAAGACACAAAGAGAAGGGTCCACGAATAGACTCACACAAGCACAGTCACCACACCACATTTACAACAACTGTGCCACTTAGAGTGCTCTGGGGAAAGGATGGTCTTTTAAATAAGTGGAGCTAGACTAACTGGATATCCATCCACTTGGAAAAAAATAACTTTGGCCCCTAACTTATGCCGTACACAAAAATTAATTCCAGAAGTTAAAGCTTATTGAAAATAACGTTATGAACAAATATTTATGACCTTGGGATTGGCAAAGAGAGTGGAAACAGCACACAGAAAGCACTAATGAGAAAGGGAAACACTGGTAATTTGGACTTCATCAAAATAAGGACTTCCGTTCATCAAAAGACACATTTAGGGAGTGAAAAGATAAACCTCGGAATGGGAGAAAGGTATTTGCAACATGTATATTTCATGGACGTCTCGTGTACAGGCTATAATACCTCCTAAAATCAAGAAGGAAAAAAAGGCAATGCAATGAAAACTGGCACAGTATTTGAACAGGACCTTCACAAAACAGGACATCCCACTAACTAACCGATGAGCAAACAAAAAGCTACTCAACCTCGGTCACCAGGGATATGTACATTAAAATCCCAGTGAGCTGGGGCGCCTGGGTGGCACAGTCTGTTAAGCCTCGGACTCTTGGTTTTGGCTAAGGTCGAGATCTCAGGGTTGTGAGATTGAGCCCCAAGCACTGGGCTCCGCGCTCAGCACAGAGTCTGCTTAAGACTCTCTCTCCCCTCCCTCTGCCCCTCCCCTCTCTTCGCACGTGCTCTCTCAATAAATAAATAAATAAAAATCCCTGACGAAACATCTAATAGAATAGCCAAGACAACTAACAATATCAAGATTAGGTGAGGATATGGAGGAACTCTCTAATGCTGGTGCAAGTGTAAATTGGTACCACCTCTTTGGAAAACTGGCACTATCTATCAAAGCTGATCATGTACATTCTCTATACCAGAATTGCCATCTGTATTAATGATCTATTTCTGCATAACAAAGTACCATAAATTCAGCTACTTAAAAACAATGTCTGCTTATTAGCTCACAATTCTGTGTGTGAGAAGTCCCTGTGTGGCATGACTTTGTTCTATGCTCAGTGTATCACAGGGGGAAATCAAGTGTTGGGCAGACTGTGTTTCTTAGTGGAGGCTCTGAGAAGTCCACTGCCAAGCTCATTTGGGTTATTGGCAGAATTCAGTCCCACTCTCAGCTCCTAGAGGCTGCCCACAGTTCCCTGCCACATGGACCCCTCCAGACACCCTGTCATGCTTGAGTCTCTCAGGAGGGGCCCATTTTAAGGGCTCACCTGATTAGGGCTGGCCCATCCAGGATGACGTCCTTATTTGAAGGTCTACTGACTTGGAACATTAATACAGCTGTGAAATCTCTTTTCCCACGTAATGTAACATAATCATCACAGGAGTGATATCTGACCATATTCATGG
>NW_027398339.1:0-1642 GCF_003265705.2 Callorhinus ursinus
CTGGGCAGGTGAGGAAGGAAGCCAGGGCAGGGGGAGGGAGAAGGGGGGAAGGGGAGAGGGGGAAGGGGGCAGGGGTGGCTGGAGGAGGAGAAGGAGGAACACCAGCATTGAAATCCAAGTTGGGAGGGGAGCTTGGGGCAGGGATACGGGGTGGGGGTGGGGGTGGGGACTGAGGCGAAGCCCTTGACCTCAGGGACAGGGCGTGTCTGATGCAAACCAGATAACGTTGCCCTGCGGTTCTGCCCCTTAGAATTCGCAGCACTGAGGAGGTAGCAGCGCTGTTGCTTCCATTGTATTCAGAAGCATCGTGTGGAGGGTGAGGGTGCTTGCGACAGGAGTGGGGGCCGAGGGTGTTGGGGTGCGCCTAGGCGAGTGAGCGTGTGTCCGGTGGAAGGGGGGTGAGACTGGTGTGGGGCGGAGGCGGAGGGAGTCACACTTACCCGGCAGGGGAGACCCCGGGATCAAGCAGGTGGTTTTCCCAGGTGAGGCCCTTCCATTGCACCGCGGACGTGCTGACCCCCGCGATTTCCCCGAGTGTGGACAACTCCTCTGCATTATTTGTGGCAGTGGCAGTGGGGGGCTGCTTTCCCGCTTTCACCTGTTGTTGGTTGTTTAAGAATAGCCTTTGTTTTCTTATTCATTTTTCTGTTTGTTTGTTTTGTCTTTTCCCTGACTTTGGCTGATGACATGGGCTGAAGAAGAAGCTCACTCAGGGGACACCAGGACGCTGAAGAAAACACCTCTGCTTTTAAGGGCTGCTTTCTTGAGAATCTGGGTTTGGCTGTTTCGCAATCAAAAGCATGCAGGACAGTTTCTGTCCACTGGTCATACATCCCACCTTGGCTGTCGGGTTTCTTTTTCTGTTTTTCGCAGAGCAATGTCTCTTGCTTATATTTCAGTGCGTGGTTTGCAGTCCCTGATCCAGCAAAGGTGCTTTCTTTTCATTCCCTGGGGAACATGGGTCAGCGTCCCTTCTCCTTCTTCCCTCCCCTCCCCACCTATCCCCCCAGGCACCCTGCAAAGCCTCACCCAATCCCCAGACTCCATATCCTTGATTAGGCCAGTTGGTAGCCTACCTTGTTTAGCCTTGCTCCAGAGGACCCTTCCGAGACTAGAGACGGTCCAGCTTGATGTAGTTTATTTATTGTAATTTTATTGGTTGAAGTAATCCCTACACCCAAAGTAGTGATAGGGCTCATGAAACCAGATGGAGACTCCCCTGCTCTCCTGACTGAGCCAGCCAGGTGCCCCCTGACAGGCTTTTAAAGAGGCACCTCTGTCTACTCACAAAGAACCCGCTGGGTTTGGCACCACAGACCTTTCCCAAACAGCAGGTTAGCTCTAGGACAAAGGTCCTTGGGGCTTCTGCAGGTCTCGGGCTCAAGCAAAAACTGTCCCTACTGATATACCTGCATTGTTTTGTCAATCCGAGCTTGAAGGGGTTTCTGGCTTCAGCTTTCACCAGAGCTGGTGTTTTTTTCTCTACTCCCTAAAGGCCTCTATTCAGAATCTACAACTGATGGTTTTCCAACTTTTTCTTTTTTAATTTTTTATTCTTACGTTAATCACCATATATTACATCATTAGTTTTTGATGTAGTGTTCCAGGATTCCTTGTTTGTGCATAACACCCAGTGCTCCAC
>NW_027398339.1:1652-12054 GCF_003265705.2 Callorhinus ursinus
TTTCAGAAGTACAGATCTGTGATTCAACAGTCTTGCACAATTCACAGCGCTCACCATAGCACATACCCTCCCCAATGTCTATCACCCAGCCACCCCATCCCTCCCACCCTCCACCACTCCAGAAACACTCAGTTTGTTTCCTGAGATTAAGAATTCCTCATATCAGCGAGGTCATATGATACATGTCTTTCTCTGATTGACTTATTTCACTCAGCATAACACCCTCCAGTTCCATCCACGTCATTGCAAATGGCAAGATCTCATTCCTTTTGATGGCTGCAAATATTCCATTGTGTATATATACCACATCTTCTTTATCCATTCATCTGTCGATGGACATCTTGGCTCTTTCCACAGTTTGGCTATTGTGAACATTGCTGCTATAAACATCGGGGTGCACATACCCCTTCGGATCCCTACATTTGTATCTTTGTGGTAAATACCCAGTAGTGCAATTGCTGGGTCATATGGTAGCTCTATTTTCAACTGTTTGAGGAACCTCCATACTGTTTTCCAGAGGGGTTGTACCAGCTTGCATTCACCGCTGTGGCATTTAATAAAGAACTTGGTCCTGTACAGAAACTCATCGTGGACAAGATTAGAGAATACAGAACTAAGCTACGGGCATCTGGAGGACCCTTTGATACTGGCCCAGAGCACCAGCAAGACCTAGGGAGGGAGCTTTTGAAGCTTAAGCAAACATATGGTAAAACAGACATGAATACGTTCCTGGACTTCACATTTGAAAATCCTAAATTTGAAGTCATCGAGAAGCCCCAGTCCTGGAAAACCCATGTAAAATTTATTTGGAAATTTCACCTAGATTAGTTGTACAACTGGATCAGAATAAACAGTTCTCAACTGTCAAATGTTCTTTTGAATTCTGATTCCAAATAAATTATTTGGTGATGTTGGATGTAGAAAAAAAAAACACAAAAATCCAATAACCACAGTAAACATCTGTTCCTCACCTTCACGTGATGTTCCCTAGCCCTTGTCACATGAAGGACACTGTGAAGGGCATTTCCTATCTACAATAGGTTCTTTCTAACACCCTCTTCCTGAGAACATGGGGTGTGTTCTTTCTGACCGCAAGGAATAAAAACCCCAACTTGCTTCATGGGAGGTGTGTTCCTGTTGATTTAGCTTAAGGGAATTACCGTCAGCTAAGGTTATGCTAGGTCTCAGGGTTCAATTTTTCACTCGTGTGTGGTGGCAGATTTCTCAAAAATGACGTAGTTTTTCAAGGTAAGATTGCTCCCTATACTTCATCTTTTCTTATCCCTGCTGTCTTCCTAACTATGGGAAATTGTATAAAACAAATAGTGATATAAAACAATATACACAATATACACAAAACAATACTGTATAAAACAAAAACAAGATAGACGGGGTTTGGGATTTAATAAGAGCTGTTGGGGCACCTGGGTGCCTCAGTCGGTTAAGCATCTTCCCCCAGCTCAGGTCATGATCCCAGAGTCCTGGGATCCAGCCCCACATTGGGTTCCCTGCTCGGTAGGAAGCCTGCTTCTTCCCCACCCTCTGCTGCTCCCCCTGCTTGTGTTCTCTCTCTGTGTCTCTGTCAAATAAGTAAGTAAAATCTTAGAAAAGATAATGAGAGCTGTTATAATCCTGAACTTCTGGGGAATTGATGACAAGGACCCCAGGGTAGCAGGGAAAAATGGCTTTGGGCTTTTGGAGTTGCAAATGGGCATGTGCAAAAGAACAATATATGTTTTGGAAGATACCTTAGCAACAATTTTGGCCATAATGGCCACAGAATCCATCATCCACCAGTCACTCTGTACACAGGTTATCCTGGTTTAATTTTGGCCAATGGCAACTATTTCAAGAAAGACCAGAGAATTGCATAAGAGCACATCCAACAAATATGAGGATGATGCAAAAGGTTGCATTGCCAAATCAGGCCCCACTAATCATAAGTCTTACCCAGGATCAAGTTTTACTCACATTTTCAAAGGGAAATTGTGAGGTCCCAGCAAAGCAACTGAGACCACTAACACTAACTGCAAGAACCGAATTCCCACATGAGGACATGCTCTGACCCAGGCAAAACATACATGGTCTCTAAATGATGTGTGAGGTCACCACACAAAGTGGAACTCTTTGGGGTGATTTCCCATGGCTATGCTTACATAGCTGATGTGACCGTTTCTAGTGAATAAGGCCATATTAATCCACAGATTCTTAGTTTGGTTCCCTAAATAGTTCTATACACACCAGATCACCCTCCTGAAAGCATGCCAGGGACAGGCCCTCCCAACATTCACCACCATTTGGGTGTTCACCAACAGGTTCCTCACGAGATGTTTACAAGGAAAATTGAGCAGGACACTTTCTTCCCTCCCTCCTTCCCCCTTTTTTTCTTTCTTTCTTTCTTTTTCTTTCTTTCTTTCTTTCTTTCTTTCTTTCTTTCTTTCTTTTTTTCTTTCTTTCTTTCTTTCTTTTTCTTTCTTCTTTCTTTCTTTCTTTCTTTCTTTTTTTTCTTCCTTTCTCCTTTCTTTCTTTCTTCTTTCCAGGCCAGATCCACTGAAGGGAAATGACCAATGCAAGGAACACTGTTTCCCTTCTTTTCCCCACATTGTTTAGGTAGAGCTTATAAATCAGCAAAAATCCAATAATTACCCTACGAAAATATATGCAGGGAAGGAAAAGTTCCTCCATTACCCTTCAAGGACTTCCAGCTTAACTAAGAATTAAGTTTACCTGAGATATTGAATATGCTTGAAGAACTGATATTGACATTCAGACCTTTAAAGAAATAGAAAGTATTAAGGCAGACATTTTTTATACACTTTAGACAAGGAGACAATACATTTCGGAGGGACGTTTGGGAGCTCTAATTTGGAGTGAGTTCTATGCAGAATTCAGACCCTCTGCTTTAAAGGCCTTGGTGAGAAGGATGTCTTTTTACTTCTTAGTACAGGGGGTGCCTTTTTCATAGGGGAGATGGGTTTCCTGCTTTCAGGGAGACAGAGGAGGGTTTGAGTGTCCTTGCACCAGTTGCTATTCAAATAGCTTCAATTCAAAATAATCAATATGCCATTGTGGCACATTTTGGGCAATCTGACCTTGGCCTCTATGGTTACCATGGTTTCTCTTAGCCTTGCTCAGTACTCAGTACCTCTTTCAGAGAGAAAGCTAAACATATTATTCTTAGAAATACCAAGGGGCATCCAGGTGGCTACGTCGGATAAGCATCTGACTCTTGATTTTGGCTCAGGTCATGATCTCAGGGTCGTTTGGATGCAGAATCTCCTTGGGATTCTTTCTCCCTCTCCCTCTGCCCGTAATCCCTGCTCTAAATAAATAAATAAATAAATAAATAAAATCTTTAAAAAAACAAATAAAAAATAAATACCACGATCTTACCTGAAACTAATGTAATGCTGAATGTTAAGTATTCCAGAAATTTTTTTAAATTATTTTAAGGGTCACCTGGGTGGCTCAATTGGTTAAGTTTCAGTCTTTGGCTCAGGTCAGAATCCCAGGGTCCTGGGATAAGCCCCATGTCCAGCTCCCTGCTCAGGGGTGAGTCTGCTTCTCTCTCTCTCTCCCCCTCCCTCCACCACTCTGCTCTCCCAATCGCTTTCTCTCAAAGAAGTAAATAAAATATTTTTTAAAGAGCAATATAATGGTCCTCTCTGGAATCAATGCACTGATAATTGTGCTTTCTTTTTGCTGACTCCCAGTCCCCCCATTTCTCTTTATTACCTGTCTGACCTACGTCCTTCCCCCAGTGATAGAGCCCTCTCAGGTGCACTGCTTAACCTGGAGGTGGGGCCAAAGAGAAGTGCACACATGGCTAGATTAAGCTGCCTTCAGAGTCAGTCATAACGAAACTACAGGCAGTTAGAAACGAGCCTAAAGTACCATTAGGAATAAGCACTGTGATATTTAGTGGTATGGATTTTAGGTTTGCTATTGATATCAACTTCCTTGTACAAATAGGGTTAGAATCAAACATGACAGCAGGGCATCAGACAAAATGAAAGAAAACTGTGTCAAGTGTGAAGGTACTAAGTTACCAAAGTTACTCTCAGTTGTAAATTGCTTTGTCCCTCAGGCCCTCATTTCCACCTGCAGAACCTAGAACACGTTCAACAGAGTCTCCACTTGCCATCAGATTCAATCTGGGGACACAATAATTTAAACTGTTAACCCAAACTTTCCATTTCTTCCTAATCTGTGTTGAATACCGGGCATTTCGATTGCCCATTCTCATTTTCAGTGAGACCGCAGTGAGGACAGAGACTAATGTGGTGCATCCAGGTACTATTCTGTGTTTTGGTCTACTCTGTACTCCGTGTGTCAAATGTGTCTGCCAGTGGACCTCTGACCATACACGGGAAACCCAACAAATACTAAAAGTGTAGAGTCTCTGGGTTGATCTGAGGAAATATCAAGCAACTTTTAGGATTCTCTAAGGCTCAGAATGGCTCTTGATCTGCAAGGACTAAGGGAGCTGCACCATCCTTTCCTTAGGGGGAGTAATTCCAGATTCCTGACGCATGCACCTGTGTATTTTTTATTTATTATTATTTTTTTTTTAATTTCAGCTAGGCTCCATGAGCAACGTGGAGCTCTAACGCATGACCTTGAGATGAAGAGTTGCACGCTCTACCGACTGAGGCAGCATGTGTCCCCCCAGCACCTTTGATGCAGGCACATACCATGATTTTCATGTTGGAAAAATAGTGCAAACTCTGGGAAATGTCTTCAATCTGCTCCACTCCTTCTGGGTATGTTTCCTGAGTTCCAAATGTGTGGGAGTCCTCTTTCCCACCCACCCACAGAAGACCCTCTCGGATCCCAACCCAGATCCCCTGGGATCCCTGGGGTCCTTTCTGTGTTAGCCTCTCCTGCTCTCAGTGTGTTTGTGCTTCTAAAGACTCCTGTGAGGAGGACTGCCCTGGGGCTCCAGGAGCTACTTTGTACCCAGTCCCAGAGAATGGGGAGTACATGCCGTCTATGACCCCAGCCCCATGTATCTCCCCTCCCCAAAGGCACTCAGCCTTTCACTAACAGGTGCAGCAGGGTGAAATCTCCATTCCTAGCCCGGGGGAGACTAACTCTGAAACACAAGTGTCCCCCAGGTTCTCCTGCACCTGTCAGGACAAAGCTCCCCGACAGCTGTTACTGGAAATCACACCTTACACAGCAATAGACTCAAAATGGTCACAGATCTAAGGGTAAGAGCCAAAACTACAGTTGAAGAGGAATACGTGGGAGAAAATGGTCAGGAATTCACAGTAAGCAAAGAGTTCTAAGTCACTACGGCAAGAGCACGATACGTAAGAGAAAACTGAAGATGAAGAACTTTTTTGCATCAAACTTTGCCACTGAGAAAAGGAATAGAGAAGCCACTGATTAGGAGAAAATATTTGTGGATTAAATACCCAATGAGGACTCACATTCAGGAGAGACAAGAAGACTTTGAACTCACTCAATGGGCAGAAGCAACACACTTTTTAAAGCCAGTATAAGACTGGAAAACATGTTACCAAAGAAGACACAGAAGTGGTTCATAAGCACATAAAAAGGTAATCGATGTTATTTGTCCTCAGGGAAATGCAAGGAAAACCAGGTACCATTTTACACCAACTAGTGCGCTTATGTTCCAAAGACGATACCAAGTGTTGCTGAGGATGTGGAGAAACTGGACCCTCCTATATTGCTGGTGGGAACGAAAAATGTAAGAGCCCCTGAGGAAGCCACTTTGAGAGTTCTTAAGAGTTCAGCACAAGCTTGCCATAGGACCCAGCCATTCCACAACTAGGAATCTATCTGAGAGAAGTAAAAACATATGTCCACTCACGTTCGGTCAGAACTGTTCCGGGCAGCGTTATTCACAATAGGAAAAACCTGACAGCAACACAAAGGGCATCGGCTGGTGAATGGACAAACCAAATGTGGCCTATCTGTACCATGGCATCTATTCGGCAACAAAAGGCACAGAAATCTGATCCAAGCTACAGCATGGAGGAACCTCAAAAGGATGCTGAGTGAAAGAAGCCAGTCACCAAGAACTACATACTGTCTCATTCGGCTTATGTAAAATGTGCAGAAAGGAGCAATGCACAGAGACAGAAAGCAGATCAGTGCTGCTTGGAGCTGGAGGAGGGAGCGGAGACTGTCTGCAGAGGGCCTGGAGGGAGTGTGGGAAGGTGAAGGAAGCCTCTGAAACACACTAGGGCACTAGCTGAACAACTCTGTCATTGTTGACAATGGGTGAACTTTATTGTATGTCAGTTTCACCTAAAAAAAAGAAAGAAGGCGACAGTTGCACAGCTTGTTTTCTGACCTCCCAGCTGGAGTCAGGGATTCAGTGCCTGTGCCTTCAGCCTCCGCCCCCCCGCAGTTCCCCTGGAATCCACCAGGTGGCAGACTACTTAAAGGAAGAGACCTTCAGGTGGCCCAAGGAGACCAGGGGGAAGCAGGCAAAGACAGGGGCACCAGCTGGCTGGAGATTCCTAGAGGAAGTGAGGGCTACAGGACCCATGGAAGCTGCTGGCAAGATCTGGATGGATCTTAAGTAGGTTTAGTCCCCTGGGTGGGCTCTAGCCACCAACCTTAAGGGTAACAGCCAAAGGTTCCCTTTGATGCTCCTTCTTGCACTGGCACTGAGGCTCCCCTCCCCCGCTCAGCATAGGAAAAGAGCCTGTGCTGCTATTCACCTTCTTCTGAGTCTAAATGGAACACTTTGGGCTGGGTTTAGGGGAATCTGCCCTTTTCTGGCCGTCTCTATGTAGACCAGCTCCTGGGTGCTGAACCATCCCTGCGGGGGCCTAGAAGGAGCACTCTGGTCCTTCACATTGGAACTGGGCTTACAAAGAAGGGTTCCTGCTAATCCATATTTCCCTGGCCCTGGCTGAGCATCATGGCCCAAGATCAGGGGCTGCAGTGACCTAAAATAGGGAACTTCCTATATGTCACTGCTCCTCTCTGGCAAAGTCCAAAGAAGGCCCGTGGTAGTGGTGGGGGGAGGGGAGGGCATAGAATCCTACACTCTGTCAAAACATCAGAATGATGTTTTAAATCAGTGAAGATTTAAAAAAAATGTTAGAGGACAGATCTCATATTATGTAGTCGGTGTTGCAGTAACAGCTCTGCGTGGTGACAGAGGGTAGCTACACTTGTAGTCAGCCTAACATAATTTATAGAGTCGTCCAATCCCTGTGTTGCCACGTGAAACTGATGCCACATGGGAATCAGTTATGAATCAATTTTTAAAAGGCCTGAAGGTGAGGGGAAAACATATGAAAAGGAAGCAATAAAACTATAGTTGACTGGGGAACAATATGGGTTTGAATTGTACTGAACAATGTGGGTCCACTCATGGGTTGATTTTTTTTTTACAAATACAGTCTAGTACAAATGTAGAAAATACATTTTCTCTTCCTTATGATTTTCTCAATGACATTTTCACTCTAACTCACTGTATCGAAAGAATAAAGTATACAATACAAATAACATACAAAATGTGTGTTAACCAACTGTTTTTGTTATCTCTAAGGCTTCAGTAGGGTATTAGTAGTTATGTTTTCAGGGAGTCAAAAGTTATACACAGATTTTCACTTGTGGGAATCTATACCCCTAACTCCCAGGTTGTTTAAGGGACAATTTGTATCTGTATTTCCAGATGACATGCTCCTGTATACAGAAAAATCCACATCCACAGACACACACACCAACTACTAGAGTCCATAACCTAAGTCGGCAGAGGTGCAGGGTACAAGACAGACAAAATCGGTGTTTCTATACCCTAGCAATGAACAATCAGAAAACGAAATTAAGAAAACAATTCCATGTACAACAGCACCCACCAGAATAGTATCTAGGAATAACTGAATCAAGGAGGCACAAAACCTGTACGCTGAAAACTACACAATATTGCTGCAAGAGATTAAGGAAGACCTCAACAAGTGGAAAGACATCGTGTGTTCACAGATTGGAAGGGTTAAGGTGGTTCAGAAGGCAACAGCAGGATCTGCAGATTCCAAAGGATTCCTATTGAACGTTTCTCTTCTGCCTTCTCTAATCACCATCAGCCCCTTGCAGTACATTTCCTTTCAGACATTGTGGTTTTTCTCTCTTCATGTGAGATTGGATCTTTCTTTTTTAACATTTTCCATGTATCTGCTGAATGTTTTGAACTGATGGGATGCAGTTAGAACAAACACTTTCTTGTCCTTCTCTGCTGATTCACACCTTGGTGTCAGCTGTGGGTCATTTTCAGATGAGTGATCCATCTCTTCAGGAGGGCTCATTTCCCCTCCTTGTCTGCATACCTCAAACTGTTGGATGGAACGCCAGACACTGTGAATGTTACCTTGCTGGTTGCTGGATATTTTTGTGTTTTCTATAATATTGAGCTTTGTTCAGGGATGCACTGAAGTTACTTGGAAACATTTCTGATGTTGCTTTAAGGATTAGTTCAGTGGCCCAGAGCAGTGCTCCGTGGAGGACTAACCATGAGTTCTGAGTACTGTGGCAAGACCTCCCCCTATTCCTGCACCCTATGCCTTGAGAATTAGGAGGGTTCCTTTGGCTCAGTCTGTTGGGCACAGGCTCTATTCCCTGTGCTGTGTGAACAGCAGTCTCTGTGCAAAGGACTGCCCCCTGACTTGCTGTCCATGCCTCCCCAGGGCCCCTCCACAGCTCTGTCCTCCCCAGAATTCAGTCCTGGGGTCTCTCAGATCAGTGTCCTCAGTTCCAGGAGTGCACGGGGCTCCTATCCAGGTTCCTCTCCCCCCAGTGCCTTGCTTAGAAAGTCTCTGGAGCCAGTACCTCTGAGCAGCTCTAGGGCTCTGCTCACCTATGTGTTGCCATGTGTCCGGGATGGCTGTCCCCTTTGCCTGATGCCCAGGATCTTGGAAATCTCCACTTCGTGCATCTTGTGCGGCACTCTTGCTGTTTTGTTTAATTGTTTCTGGCAGAAGAGTAAACCAGTTGCTGAGTCCCAATTGGTGTGGCTCCCCTAAGTGAAAATCAAAGTTGGAAAACGGTCAGTTGTAGATTCTGAATAGAGGCCTTTAGGGAGTAGAGAAAAAACACCAGCTCTGGTGAAAGCCTGAAGCCAGAAACCCCTTCAAGCTCGGATTGACAAAGCAATGCAGGTACAGCAGTAGGATAGTTTTTGCTTGAGCCCGAGACCTGCAGAAGGCCCACGGCCCCTTGTCCAACAGCTAACCTGCTGTTTGGGAAAGGTCTGTGGTGCCAAACCCATCGGATCCTTTGCGAGTAGACAGAGGTGCCTCTTTAAATATCTGTCAGGGGGTGCCTGGCTGGCTCAGTGGGGAGTTCATGGGAGTCTCCATCTGGTTTCCTGAGCCTGATCCCTACTTTGGGTATAGAGATTACTTCAACAAATAAACTTACAATAAATATCAGTACATCAAGCTGGACCGTCTCTAGTCTCAGAAGGGTCCTCTGGAGCAAGGCTGAACTAGGTAGGCTACCAAGTGGCCTAATCAAGGATATGGAGTCTGGGGATTGGGTGAGGCTTTGCAGGGTGCCTGGGGGGATAGGTGGGGAGGGGAGGGAGGAAGGAGAAGGGACGCTGACCTGTGTTCCGTGGGGAGTGAAAGAAAGAACTTTGCCGGATCATGGACTGCAATCCACGTATCGAAGTAGAAGCAGAGATACTGAAGGGCACTGGGCCTTGGGGAGCAGCCCGCGCACCGCTCCACGAAAAACGCCAGAAAAACCCCACAGCCAAGGCAGGATGTACGACCTGCGGACAGAAACTGTCCTGTGCGTTTTAGATGAGAAACAGCGAATTGTAGCTTTGCACGTAAGCAACCCTGAAAAGCGGCGGTATTTTCTTCAGTGTCCTGGTGTCGCCTGTCGCTGGGGTGAACTTGGAAGTCGCCCGAAGACAAGGAAAAAGAAGAAAAAAAAAGGAGAAAGCAAACAAAATCTTTTATTGGCCGCCACCAGGGGAGAGCGGGAACGCAGCCCCACTACCACAAATTATGCAATCGAGTTGTCCACACTCGGGGAAATCGCGGGGGTCAGCACGTCCGCGGTGCGATGGACCCGCCTCGCGTGGGAAAACCACCTGCTTGATCCCGGCGTCTCCCCTGCGGGGTAAGTGTGACTCGCTCCGCCTCCGCCCCACACCAGTCTCACCCGCCTTCCACCGGACACACAGGCTCACTCGCCTAGGCGCACCCCAACACCCTCGGCACCCACTCCTGTCGCAAGCATCCTCACCCTCCACACGACGCTTCCGAATACGGTGGAAGCAACAGCGCTGCTACCTCCTCAGCCCCGCGAATTCTAACGCGCAGAACCGCACCTCCACATTGCCTGGTTTGCATCAGACACGCCCCGTCCGTGACGTCAAGGGCTTCGCCTCAGTCCCCACCCCCACCCC
>NW_027398340.1:0-12050 GCF_003265705.2 Callorhinus ursinus
TTTTTTTTAAAGATTTTATTTATTTATTTGAGAGAAAGAGAATGAGAGATAGAGAGCACGAGAGGGAAGAGGGTCAGAGGGAGAAGCAGACTCCCTGCCGAGCAGGGAGCCTGATGTGGGACTCGATCCCGGGACTCCAGGATCATGACCTGGGCCGAAAGCAGTCGCTTAACCAACTGAGCCACCCAGGCTCCCTGAATTTTTTTTTTTAAACTAAGCTCTAGGCCCAACATGGGGCTTAAACTCATGACCCTGAGATCGCAAGTCACATGCTCTACCAACTGAGCCAGCCAGGCGCCCTCTGTGGTGTTGAAATTAATTTTA
This sequence comes from Callorhinus ursinus, assembly GCF_003265705.2. Classification (NCBI taxonomy): domain Eukaryota; kingdom Metazoa; phylum Chordata; class Mammalia; order Carnivora; family Otariidae; genus Callorhinus; species Callorhinus ursinus. The sequence goes on from NW_027398340.1 coordinate 325, forward strand.
CCTGTTTTTATTTTTTCAATGTAGCTACTAGAAAATTTAGAATTACACATGTGGCTCCCATTCTATTTCTTACAGTGCTGTAGAAGTAGGAATACAGGGTAGGGAAAATAAGGGTGGGGAAGAAGCCCCCACAATGAACTCAGGTCCTGATTGAGTTCTGGAGTGCAGGGTCTTTGGGGGTCAACCTGAGGACAGGTAAGGCCTTGAAAAAATTAAACATGGTGGTCCCAGTTGCCATTGTCATCCACCCAGTTCCGCAAATACTGGAGATGTGTGAGGGAACTGTGTTACAAAGTTCAACAAACCTGATTAATTTGCTACGGTAGAGGAGGCCCAATGGGTGACCCAGTTTGTTAACTACCTCCCAACCTCCCAAGACCCCTAATCCCAGTGTGTGTCCAGTGCCCACCTCCTGGGTGGCAGCCCTAAGTTGGGCATGCTTCTGAGTCAACAGTCCTTAACAGCCAGTAGGTACCATCCCAAAGACCATGCCATATCTTGTCACTATCCTAAATTACAAACTGCGGGCAACCCATGGCCCACACCAGCAGGGGTCAGAGTGCAAGCCAGGGCAGCTCCAGGTGGGAGAAGCATAGGAGAGGGGTAATAAGTGTCTCTGTCTCTGTTCTGCACTGGGACATCATGGCGCCAGGACGGCCATAGCTGCCTATATTTCCCAAGAAGGGGGGGGGGCAGCAGTCAGTATCAAGGCCCCAACTTTGAGTGTTGGCAATCAATCCTAACTTCTCTTCAAACACAGGCAAATAACAGGGCGGTGGGAAATTCAAGTCTAAAGTCCAACTTCCAGAGCTCCACAGGCAATTTGGGTTGGATTTCATCTGCCTTGTTCATCACACACAGTCTGTCCAGCAGACCAGCCACTCAGAGTCCATATCCATCTGCCTTCCCGGCCCAGGCCTGTCTCTCCTTCGGGAATGCCCTTCCCTGCTCCCTTGCCACCTTCAAGACCCTGGTTAGGGGAGTCTGGGTGGCTCAGTCGGTTAACCCTTTGCCTTCAGTTCAAGTCATGATCCCAGGGTCCTGGGATGGAGCCCCACTACCGGCTCCCTGCTCAGCGGGGAGTCTGCTTCTCTCCCTCTGCTCCCCCACTTGTGCTCTTTTCTCAAATAAATAAATAAAATCGTAAAAAAAAGACCCCGATTAAACATCGCGTCCACCCCCGCTGTGAGTCTTCCTCAACCCCCACAGCCATTCTTTGGGCTTCCTCCTTTCAGGTCTCGGAGCGAGTGGGTCAGACGCTTCTTTGCAGTCCCCAAGGGAAGAAAAAGGAATTAACTTCCAGGGCTCAAGACTTTGTGTTACGTTAATCCAATGTAATCCTTACAACAGCTCGGCAAAATGGGCGGTACCCTTTCATCTCTTTACCGAAAAGGAAGCCAGGCCTCGGAGAGGTTCCAGATCCCCCGAGGTCACACAGCTCTGCTGAATAGAGCCGGAACTTGGGAGCGCAGGCCGGGTCATTTTCCAAAAGCTTCGCTGCTCTAGCTCTTGTGCTCCACAGCCTGGACATTTCCATCTCGCTCGACGGGAGCGTTTCGTTCATAAAAGCCCATGCTTGGAAACATCGGTCTAGTATTATATATACACACTATGCTAGACTATTATGTTGGTCTGTGTACTGCTTTGTTCTATATATATATATGTACCACACTAATATTATATGTCATGGACATATATATGTACGTTACAGTACCTTGTACAGTACATAGTATCGCTTAGGTTGAAGTTCTGGCAAAGGGAAGTGGCGAGCTCGGCGCCATCCACCGACCCCCGAGAGCGGGTCCCCGGCCACTACCCCTGCGTCGGTGAGTGCCAACCCCCTGCGTTGCGTTCCCCCCGCAGTTGCACTGCATTGCTCTTTTCACCAGAAAGCAGAGGCCGGTGCAAACATAACCTCGGGAGACAGAAGGCGGGCTGCGCGGCCGCGCGCCCGGCAGGGGAGCAGCGCGCACCACCGCCGCACTCCACCGCCGTGCGGCCACCAACAGAGCGCGGCCACCAGCGGAGCGCGGCCCCGCCGGAGCGCAGTGGGCGCGCGTGCCCGGAGCGGAGTGGGCGCGCGTACCCGCAACGTCCCCAGCGTGCGCGGCCTCCCTCCGCTCCGGCCACTAGCAGAGCGCGGCCCCGCCGGAGGGCAGTGGGCGCGCGTGCCCGGAGCGGAGTGGGCGCGCGTACCCGCAACGTCCCCAGCGTGCGCGGCCTCCCTCCGCCGGCGTGCGGCCCGGAAGGCTGAGCGGCGCGGGTACTCACGGCGTGGCCGGGTACGCGGGTCGCTCCGGTCCCGACGCGGAGGCCCCGGCGGCTGTAGAGCGGGGCGTTCCTCGTCTGGCCCTGGGCTCCGGCGCCTGCCGGGGCTGAGCCCGGGGGCACCGAGCGGGGCAGGAGGCCGGCAGCCGCGCGGCGCCCAAGCGTCCACATGCTGCTCCCAGTGTGCGGCCGCTCCGCCCTCCCGCTCCGGGGACGCCGCGGCGACACCTGGTGGCCACGGCAGGCGTCGCGGTTCAGCTCCGCGCTCAGGTCCCCTCTTTTGTCGACTGTGGGAAATGGCCCGAGGTTAGACCTCAGGGAGAACTTCCCAGCATTCCGCTATGTCTGTTTTTAACACAAATGGAGAGTGCGCTTTGTGCAAAGCACAGGGCTTGCCCCTTGGGCAACTTGTGAATGCGTAACCAAGGTCCCTGACCTCGGGGACTTCGGCCTGGTGACGCACTGCTGCAGAATTCTGTCTAGGAAGGATTTGCGAGCTGCAGGCTTGCAGTGAAATGGATGGGGTGCAGATCTTGAAGCTGCTTGTCTGTAGTAGGTTATAGCAGTTAGGAGCGTGCGGACGGGACTTGGATTGCCTGGTTTACATCCAAACTCTACTTCCTAGCCGTGTGACCAGTGGGCAAGTTAATTCCCTTCTCTGTGCCGCATCTGTAAAATGGAGTTTATAAAAATTTCTTCTTAGGGTTGTTTTAAGGCAATTTAGTAGGTGTACTTATTTTGTCTTGAATAAGCTGGTTTCATACAAGGCAAAATCAGTCTTTTTTTTTTTTAATTCAATTAGCCAGCATATAATGCATCATTAGTTTTTGATGTAATGTTCAATGATTCATTAGTTGCATATTACACCCAGTGCTTATCACATCACGTGCCCTCCTTAATGCCAATCACCCAGTTACCCCATCCTCCCACCAACCTCCCCAAATCAGTCTTTTTTAAAGATTTTTTTTTTTAAAGATTTTATTTGACAGAGAGAGACACAGCAAGAGAGGGAACACAAGCAGGGGTAAAGACTTTTTTTAAAAAGTAGTCTGTGTACCCAATGTGGGGCTTGAACCTACACCCCTGAGATCAAGAGTGGCATGCTCCACCAACTGAACTGGCCAGGCACCCCCGAAATCAATCTTTTATTTTTATTTTTTTTTTAATTTTATTTATTTGCAAACGAGGAAGTGGGGGGGGGGTCAGAGGGAGAGGAAGAAGCAGACTTTCCGCTGAACAAGGAGCGCGATGTGGGACTGGATCCCAGGACCCTGAGATCATGACCTGAGGCAAAGGCAGAGGCTTAACTGACTGAGTCACCCACACGCCCCCAAATTGATCTTTCTTATATATGTATTATATTACAGTATGTAGTAGAAATATAAATTATAATTATATAATCAATATAAAAACGATTATATAATATATAAACTGTTATAAAATTGGTATATAATTATTAGCATTAACTATATAATCAATATGATATAATTATATATAAACATATGTATTTCTTGGAGAAAGAGATCTGACCTGACTCATCCTGTACCCTCTCCATGTTCCCCGTACTTTTGTCACACTTCCTAGTCCTTCACCTTGCTGTGCCCTGCTGTGTCTTAGGCCTTTGCTCTTGCTGTTCTTCTGAAACACTCTTCCTCCAGCTGATCACAGGGGGGCCCTTCTCATCCGCAGGCCTCAGTCTGCATGTGCCCTCCCTAAAGAGCCCTTCTCTGACCACTGTACCTAAAGGAGACTTTTCCCTCCATCTGGTTTCCCTCCGGCACTTCCGTCCATTGATTTCCTCCACAGTGATGAAGGATCTGGAAGGCAGGCAGGCCAGCAGGCCAAAGGCGCCCCCCACCCCCCAAGTGGAAACCATCCTTAAAAGGATTTTACCCTACAATGGAAGGAGCCCTCTACCCTTTCCCATGTGATAGATAGGTGACAAAAACCTGATTGGATGATAGGCACAGAGAGGGTTAATCAGATTAAAACAGCCCATAAAACCCCCTAGACTTAGAAACTCTGGTGGCAACCCTTGCAGGTCCCCTCCCTCCTGGCTGCCTTGTACTATCACTTTGCTAGCACTCAGTAAGCCTCGTTTTGCTGCCCACCGCTCTGTCTGGTCCACCTCTTCATTCTTCGACCAAGGAACGGGGTGGGGAAGCACCGACAAAGGAAAAAGTCCTGTAACAATAGTATGTTTCCCAAATGGCAAATACATTGTTTGCGTTTTACCTGCTAAACTGAACGTCTGCCTCACTAGACTATAGGCTCCCATAGGCCCCGTGTCTGTTCTGTTCACCACTGTGTCCTCAGTACTGGGCGTGGAGCTGGGCATGGTGCAGGGTAAGTAAGGTGCTCAGAAACTGTTGGCCAGATGAATAACCCTGCTCTGACCTGCCAGATAAGCTTTACCTGTAGAATAGGGATAATAGGGGTACTCACCCCGTAGTGTGGCATGAATTAAATGAGAGTGTAAAACTTTTTGGTAATGGTACCTGGCTCATAGTAAGATCTCAGCAGTTACTCCTTTCTCTGTCATTGAGTCTTAGGCTCAACTCTGACCCACTGGAGGCTACCTTGGGCTAGTGATTGAACCTCTTGGGCCGACAGAGTGTATTACATCAAGTTATCTGTTGAGTGCCTGCACACGGTTCTAATGCTGGTGATACGGCTATGAATAAACAAAACTCCTCGCTCTCTTGGCACTTACATCCTAAAATCTCCAATGGCCCAGATATTTTCTCTTAGATTCTGCATCACGCAGCAGCTGGAATGATCTGTCGCTGAGTTTTGAGCAGATGAAGAACGAGAATGGCCTAGCCTAATGACTTAGGAGGGGAGGGGGCTGTCCTCGGCTTAATTTCATCCAGTTCCAGCAGGTTTCTAAAATAATTTGGCGGATCTCCTTGACCTGTGCATGTTGGAGAGTTTGCTTGATAAGGCACAACAAGTGATGGTGTGACTGCAGCTCTTCAGTCTGAGAGCACGTCAGAATCTGAGGAGGTAGAGGACTGCCAAGGGAACCCAGGCCTCCTGCCTTCCCCGGAGGTCCTCTTGATATACAGGCGCCAAAACCGGCCGTTTCCCTTCTTTCGGGAACCTCAGTCCCAGGAAGGGCTCTGATTGGCTCTGCTGGGATCATAGGCCCGCCCCTTGGAGCAATCGGATGGGGTAAGCTGATTGGTCAGGCCAGGGGGCCAGGGCATATTAGCCGACCAAGCGGGTGGGAGAGTTTGCCCGGGAGTTAAGAAACGAGTGTTACCCCGGTAATTCCACAGTAGATGCTAAAAACTTAGGTCTCCAACTTCTCACGCATCCTTGCCTGGCCTTGGGCTTCAGCTCCGTGCTCTGACCCAGAGCCTAACAATTTACCGCCTGGAGGTGACTTCAGCTCTGGGGAAATGCAAGTCCATTGCATGTGCTTGGATTAATTGATAAGAGAGATTTCTCAGGCTGTTCCTCTCTGACAGTTGCCAAGGGCAAATTTTTCTCTGATGAGGCATGAGAAATAGCAGTATGTCCCAGGAGACTGATTATGGGACCAGAATCTGAATCCAAGCTCTGGCATGCCATTTGATACACGACTTTTGAGTTTAAAAGAGATTAAGTTCATAAGATAGTTAACAAATGAATTGATCAATTATTCCAAAATGTTTTTGACAATAAATGTGAAACCTGTAAATTATTTAAATAATGTGCTAATTATTGAAACTTTCAGTAGCCAGAAAAAAAGGAGGTTTGGATTTATATGCTAAGAAAGGCTCCCTGCAGGGTCCCTTGGGGCCAACTGTGATTCTGTTTGATCCCTGAGCTGACAGATGAAGAAAGCCTCTGGCAGGGGCTTCTCACTGTACAAAACTCTTTTTTTTTAAAGATTTTATTTATTTATTTGAGAGAGAGAGAATGAGAGATAGAGAGCACGAGAGGGAAGAGGGTCAGAGGGAGAAGCAGACTCCCCGCCGAGCAGGGAGCACGATGCGGGACTCGATCCCAGGACTCCGGGATCATGACCTGAGCTGAAAGCAGTCACTCAACCAACTGAGCCACCCAGGCGCCCTGTACCAAAAAACTCTTAATGGAGACTGAGAGGAGAAAAGGAGAGAAGCATGTGATATATCTGAAGTATCACTTTAGAGGGTCATTCTTGTTGAATTAGTGTTAATATACCAATAGCCTTAAGGAAGCAGCCTGATGCAGTAGGAACCTGTAGATTTTGGGGACTGAGATGTATTGCAAGGCAAAAACATTAACATAATTAAACATAATTCTCCTATAATATATATACTGAGCATGTGTCAAAGATTAATTAATTAGAGAGGCGTTGTGGATGGAATTGTGTTCTTGCAAAATTCATATGCTGCCGTTCTAACTTCTAGTACTTCAGAATGTGGCTGTATTTGGAGAAAGAGCTTTTCAAGGCGCCCCTGGTGTGGCATTTTTTAATGGTCACCCTAGAGAATTAGGCAGCCAGCAGGAAGGCACAGCTGGTTTAAAGAGGGTGGAAGACTGATCTGGAGTAAGAGTACTAAGTCAGACACACAATTAGTGTCCTTCTGGTACGTACAACGCCAGCCTCTGGATTACCTTCCTACACAAGAATCATTTGCATCTTATGAGTTTTCTACAAGGTTACATTTTTGAGATCTAATTTAATAGCAGATAACAAGTCAAATGTAGTCGCTGTCCTGGAGCAGGTTTCTCAACAGCGACACTACTGACATTTCGGACGGGACAGTTCTTTGTCGTAGGGGCTGTCCTGCGCATTCCGTGTTCCGCGGCATCCCTTGCCTCTGCCCACTAGATGGCAGTAGCATCTGCTCCCCCATCCAGTTGTGACAAAAATGTTTCCAGACTTTACCAAAGTCCCTAGAGGGAGGCAAAATTATCCCCCATTGAGAACCACTGTTCTAGTATTACTTTGAATTCAAGACCCAAAGCCTTATTTTTGCCTTACTTGCACGTGTTAGATAAATGTTGTTAGCAGTGTTCAGATCCCTGCTCTGGCCCTGGCTGGATGTCTTTGGTCTAGTTTTTAACCTCTCTGAGTTTGTTTCTTCTATGAAACCTAGTGAATACACCTTTAGCTTGGAGGTTTGTGTGAGGATTAAGTGAAACTGTATGTGCCAAACATAGACATTAGCAAACTCTAGTCACACACTTGGCCTCACAGTTGGCCATGCGGCTTTAAGAAGCATGTTCATGGGGCTCTTGGGTGGCTCATTCAGTTAAGTGTCTGCCTGTGGCTCAGGTTGTGATCTCCCGGGATTGAACCCTGTGTCAGGCTCCGTGCTTAGTGGGCAGTCTGCTTCTCCTTCTCCTTCTGCCCCTCTCCGCCCCTGTTCATGCTCTCTCTCTCTCTCTCTCTCTCTCAAATAAATAAATAAATAAAATCTTTAAAAAAAAGGAAGCATGTTCCTATACCTGTGGCCCCCGAGAGCAGAAAGCACTCCTAGGACACTTTGGCTGGCATTGTTCTGTGCCTGAGGGGTTGCAGGATCACTAAGAAGCTGGGTCCCTGCGGCTGAACTGGGCGCCTCCCATCACCACTCGGGCAGGACAGAGGACTGGGTGGTCTTGACAAGAGTTAGGGGAAAAAGAAGGGGTTACCCTTTCTTCACCCTTGGCCATCAGGGCGTGCCAACTCCTCTCCCCCAGGCTGATGCAGTTGTCACCCCCTCTGCGGCTTTCTGCAGGACCCGGGGCCCTCCTTGCTCTCCCAGCCTTAGGCAACCAAGAGAGCCTGAGTGTATATATAGGATCAGGACTTCCAGGTGAAAGTAACTGGCATCTTTGTTGCTCTCCTTCTACTTCTGTTTCTCAGAAGCGAGCTTGTTGATGAATTGAATTGAATTTTTATGTGTATTGTGAAAATATTTTATGCTGACGTAGAAGTGGAGGGGAAAGGAGCTTTTATGGTCCCAGCCCGCCTCCCTGAAGGAGACAACGGGATTACTTAGGAAACTAGCCCAGATCCCTCCATGGGACACCACTGTCCAGCAGGCGGCACCCCTGCCTAGGGCCCTGGGACTCCCGGAGGGGGTTATACTGGGGTTTCTTCTTCTTTTTTTTTCCAGCTGCTAAATTTGTGGTAATATTTATTTATTTATTTATCTATTTATTTATGTATTATTTATTTATGAGAGAGAGAGAGAGAGAGAGAGAGTGCATGAGTGGGGAGGAGGGGCAGAGGGAGAGGGAGAGAGCATCTTAAGCAGACCCCACACTCACTGCAGAGCTGGACCCGGGCTCGATCTCACAACCCTGACATCATGACCTGAGCGGAAACCAACAGTTGGTCCCTCAACGGACTGAGCCATCCAAGCACCCCTGTGGTAATTCATTTTTAACGGGCAGGTGGTGAGGGGGGAGATGGTTCAGCTCAGAGCTGGTTCAGCCTAAGGTGGGGACAACTGCTCCTCATTCCCTGCTTGTTAAATACCAACTGAGACACAGCCTGGCCTTGAGGCTCTGGCCAGGACCTTGCCAGGGAAAGAGTGAAAGGAAACTGCCTGCAGACAATGAAGAATTGCATCAGAGCTTTTGCTGCTACTTTCCCTGCAGCCTCCTCAGCTCCACATTCATTCCAGCAATGCTTGGCTTGCCTTCGTGAAAGCCATGTGAACTACTATGAACTATTACTTACATGAAGCTCCATGAAGTGTTAGTGAGCTAATCTGTGTGGACTGTGACTTGCCAGTAATGCTCAGGGCTGCACCGTGCAGCAGGGAGGCCCTGGGTTGGGGGAGGTAATTGCAGGGGCAGGGCCACTGCTCCAGCCCCACCTGGCCTATCTGAGCAACAAGACCCTTCATCTCCCTGGATTTCAGTTTCCTCATAAACAAAATGGGGGATAAACATGCTGCCCTGTTTCCTCAGAGACTGTGAGAGTCAGGTGCAAGAATTTTTAAAGAGTAGCAGCTGTACTTATGAGCTATGCTCTTCTGGGTGGGAACTCTGGAGTGTTTCTTATAGACCTGGTGCAACTGAGTGGTTCATTATTCTCCATTTAACAAATATTTCATGAAGCCCTACTGGGTGCCAGGTACGGCTCTAGGTGCTGATGATACAACAGTGAACACAACAGGCAAAAATCCCCCCCTTCTTACATTCTATGGTGGGGAGACTGAGGGTCAGCAAAAAAGGCAAGGGGAACAATATGTTAGTTGGTGATAGGTGGTATGAGAAAAACTAGAGTGAGAAAGAGGGAGGGGAAATGTAGTAGCCAGCCTCAGATGGCCCCCACCCCTGGCATTTCCACCCTCGTCTAGTCTCCTCCCGCCCTGTCCCAGGCTTGGTCTGTGTGACCAGTAGAAGGTGGCAGAAGTGATGGTATGTCACATCTGACATTAGGTCTTAGGAGCCCAGCTTCCTTCTTGGGCTCTCAGAGCACTCTGGGGGGATGCTGGTTACCAAGCTGTGAGGACCCTTGGGCAGCCTGTGGAGAGGCCCACATGTATAGGATCTGAGGCATCCATCAAAAGCCAGTGAGGAAATGAAGCTTGCCAACAGACTACAACCTCACAAGAGACTCCGAGCCAGAACCTTGGAGAAAGCATTCTCTTCATGCTGTAGAGAATGTGGGCGTAATTTGCAACGATGTGGATGGAACTGGAGGCTGTTATGCTGAGCGAAATAAGTCAATCAGAGAAAGACATGTATCCTATGACCTCACTGATATGAGGAATTCTTAATCTCAGGATACAAACTGAGGGTTGCTGGAGTGGTGGGGGGTGGGAGGGATGGGGTGGCTGGGTGATAGACATCGGGGAGGGTATGTGCTACGGTGAGCGCTGTGAATTGTGCAAGACTGTTGAATCACAGATCTGTACCTCTGAAACAAATAATGCAATATATGTTAAGAAAAAAAAAAGGAGAATGTGGGCGGAATGTGCTCTCTGCTGTGACTGCCATTGCTAGGCAGTGGGCTAAGTGCTTTGTGTATGCTATCTCACTTAGTCCTCCTCTTTTTTTTTCTTAATCTTTGAATTTTTTATTGTTATGTTAACCACCATACATTACATCATTAGTTTTTGATGTAGTGTTCCACGATTCATTGTTTGTGCATAACACCCAGTGCTCCACGCAGAACGTGCCCTCCTCAATACCCATCACCAGGCTAACCCATCCCCCCACCCGCCTCCTCAGTTTGTTTTGCAGAGTCCATCGTCTCCCATGGTTCGTCTCCCCCTCTGATTTCCCCCCCTTCATCCTTCCCCTCCTGCTATCTTCTTCTTTCTTTTTTTTCTTAACATATATTGCATTATTTGTTTCAGAAGTACAGATCTGTGATTCAACAGTCTTGCACAAGTCACAGCGCTCACCATGGCACATCCCCTCCCCAATGTCCATCACCCAGCTACACAGCCCTCCAATTCCTCCTCTTAACAGCCATACTGAGGGTACCATTTTGTCTCCACTAGTAAGTGCCTGAGCTGGGACTCACACTTGAGTCTTCAAACTGTTCTGCTATTCTACCTTTCCTTTGCTCTTTCCAAACCAGGCTTTGGACTTAACACTAATATCCTTTTCCCTTCCTCGAGTTATCTCTTGCCCCCTAGTCATTCCTAAGTGTTGACATTCATTGAGCTCTTTGGCCCCAGGCCACGGTCCTCCCCTTTATTTCAGTGTCAAATGGTGGCTCCAGGGTTCATGGGGAGGGTTTGTCTATCACATGCCCCAGCTTCATAGTTCCTGGAATCTTATGTCTTCTGATCTTCTCACACAACTGCAGCAAGCCATTCCCGTGTTGGGTCGTTTATTTGGCGATTTGCTGTTAGAACCATTCTCCGTTCCTGCCTCTTTTTCTCTGGAGCTGACGCCTGCAAACCACATTTCCCAAACTCCCTTGTCAGTTAGCTTTGTAGTAAGTTCAGCCAATGAGAGGCACTTGGTGGTAGATTAGAAGGTGGATGGGAGAGAGAAGCCAGAAGTCCCTACCCTCCTTCAGTGCTTCCTCACCTCATCCCTGCAGGCAGCCCCTCTAGTAGTGATTGTGTTCCCTCTGTGGTCCCACCTCTTGCTGTGCAGACCACCGTGGCTTCAGCCTCTGCTCCTGGGCTCCTGTAACACACCTTTTCCGTTGGTTCCTCTGGTGGTACTTGTGGCCACACAGCTTCCTGTATTTCCTTATCTTGAGCTTGTCTCATTTCTCCCTAGCTCTTTTAGCTCACCTTTGATGTGAGCCCCCTGGATTAAATTTTCTCTATGAATTGTTTGAGCTAGGATTTAGTTTTCAGGTGGGATCCTAACTGATATCTAAGTTTATAACCTGGACTTCACTGTCCAATGGTTCTTCCTCAAATCTTTTTAACTACAGGATCCCACTTTCTGATGAGAATCTCCAATTCTTCTATGACACTCACCTTCTCTCTTCCAGTTCCATGTTTGCCTCATGTATCCCTGCAACCATCCATCCATCCATCCATCCATCCATCCATCCATCCATCCATCCATCC
>NW_027398341.1:0-7438 GCF_003265705.2 Callorhinus ursinus
AACATAACAATAAAAAAATTTAAAAAAATAATGTATCCATATTGCTTTATTAATTGTGACAAATGTTTTATACTAACATAAGATGTTAATAACAGGGAAACTGGGCATAGGTGTGTGGGAACTCTCTGGACTACCTTCTCGGTTTTTCTGTAGATGTAAAGCTTCTAAAAATGAAATTTTAAAAAATAAAACGTTTAAAAAACTGAAAAGATAAAATGTGTCAGATTGAAAGCCAAAAAAAAAAAAAAGAGAGAGAGAGAGAGAAAGAAAAAGAAAAAAAGAATTGTAAGAACTGTTGCCATAGAATAAGCTGACAAATGGGCCCAATTTTCAATACATTTCTTTCCAGTCTTTCTGGAATCTATTAAGACAGTATAGAGACAGAAGCAGGATCTTGCTAATGGTAAGCAACGAAGTGGCTAATCTTCAATCCTATGCCCCCAAATAAGAAGGTTGTACGGCATCAATACCGTGGTTCTGAAAGCCATAGAGCTGTCCATCGGAAGCTATATTGAGTTTCTGACAATATGAGGGTCATACACATTTCAGTGGCTGCAAACAAGCTGCCAAGACCTGACTTATCCACTGCAAGACCAGGGCTGAGGGAGTGTACTTGTAAATCCAGCACCTAGCATCTCAGCAAGTTTTAAGATGATGTCAAGTTCCCATATTTTCAGCGGTTCTTTTGAAGCAAATCCTTAAGTAATCTTGTGAACACGGAAAGGAAAATGAGCGGCAGTTTTATTTTCTGTGACATGTATCCTTAACCAACAGGTGTGGTTATAGTTATTAGGCTTTCTGATGTCTTCTATAAAGGACTAGGGGTGTGAAAACTAGGCCGTGTTCCTTTAGGAGCACATCCCCAGGTGTTTGACTGAAATGGACAGAATGGAAATTAAACATAACAAAACAAAACAAAAAACCATGAGGCGGAGAAATAAAATAGCAAAGGGGAAGTGAAATCCATGCTTTCTGACCGATCAAAATACAGGTAACCATTAAGGTTAATGTTAGGATTTTTGTCTCTTATGTTATCAGTTCAGGAAAAGAACATTTTCAAAGTTACTCTCATTTCGCTAAGAATCTAGCTTCAAACTCCTTGATATGAAGTGTAACTCCACCACGCTCATTGCAAACATGCATTCTTTTCAAATGTTTTGTCTCGTTTAAGGAGTAAATTTTGCTGAGCTAAAGAGTTTGTGGTAAAACGAAGAGGAATCAAGTAAAATGCTGGCAATTTCTTTCCTACTCAGTTTTCAAGTATGGTCGAAGCTGCCTGCAGCCGTGAGAACAGTTTGTGGAGTGCTCTAAATGGGGAACAGTGCCTGTGGTGACTTTTCCCACCTCCACCTCCACAACCCAGGGACATCATCTGGACTGGGGAGTAAGCCTTACCGCTTCTAAACAAAACCATCTACTCTTCAAGGGCAGGGTGGTGTAAAATATTCCTATCTCCTACAACTGCAACTGGGAACAGCCGAGGATCCAATTATGAAGTGCCCTGGGAAAGACAAAGTGCTTTTTGGGCATTTAGAATAGGCATCTTTAAACTCATTTTTAAAATTCATTCCTCATTCCTTTACTCAGTTCAAAAATTTATTAGCATCTATTACGTTCCAGGTACTGTTTTAAGTGCTGGAGGGAAAATAAACAAAAAAATACATGCTCTCACAGAGATAAGAATACATATATATGAACACATAACAGATTAAGCTCATATTTTTAAATATTGATCAGTATCCCATTGAACGAGTAATCATAATGTATTCATTTGTCTCCCACTGATGGGTGTGTAGGGTTTTCCCTACTTTTTTTCTTACAAACATCACTACGATGAATCTTGTGTGTGTATATTGGTGTGCCTGTGGAACTAAGTGTACAAGTTAAATTTCTAGAAGTAGAACTGCTTGGCCAAAGGATTTACTCATGTAAGTGGGTTGTTGATACATACTCCCTGATTGCCCCCCTGAAAGATACTACTTTGGTTTATACCACCGCCAAGACGAGTTGAGAATCCCTCACCACAGGCATAGGGAAAAGGCAGAGAAAGGGCCACAGAGGACTAGAGCCCTACCAGACCAGAGAGATTATCTGTCCAACCCCCTCGGCAAATAAAGATCTTATTTCTGGGGGAGAACCACCTTGTTTATTTCAAGGTTGCTATGTGACAAATGTGCTCCCAGCTCAAATTTACAAGTTCCAGATGAAGGTGACTGTCTCTCAACACAAGCCATCTTTCACCAGGTTGATCGTGAGACTCCCAAGGGCCACATTGTACTTAACACTTCTGTGCTCAGGACATTCCTAGGCACTGCAGATCCCCAGAAGAAGTAAGGCCATTTTCCTTTCATTAGTAGCAGATATATTTCATTTCTTAAACGGAGGCATTTCTACTTCATATGAATCTATTTCACTCTTTCAGGAAGGTTAATAGTGGAGACGTTTCAGCTAGGATATTTTAAGTCTTTAGCTAAGACCCTTGTATTTTCATGAATTGATTAATAAGAAGAAATCTCTGCACAAGACACGTTATTCTGGTAAGGTGGTTGTCTAATATACATATCACTAGCTGTTGGCAAGATACCCAGTACCAATATTCTCATGGGCTACTTCTGGAACACCTGACACACAAAAATATTCCTTTAAGCTGATCAAAAAATGGACTCACTTTGCTTTGGAGCAGGACCATGCCTTCAGTTCTCTGACTTAGACTTAAGTGGATGAGGTGGAGTCCCTTAATTTTTCTTAGTAGAGTAAATGTTTATTCACAAGTCAGGAAATCAAGCTCTTGCCTTTCGGAGGCTCAGTAAAGTGACAGATGCTCTGTGTCCAATACTTTTCTAGACGGGCTAGCTTCCCGTGGGAGCTATTTTAAGGCCATAATTCTACAGGCAGGTGGAATGCTAGTGGGTTTGCTGGAAACTGAGGTCTCTGCCCCGCCCCTCTTCTACCCACCCTGCCATCTTGGTCTCAGCCCCCCTTCCGTCCCTGCGTACTCCAGGGTCAGGAGGTCCTCCCCTCATATTCCAGGGACCACCTCTCAACCTATTTCTCTCTCTCTGTCTTCTTCCTGCCTGCTCCTCTTCCCCCTTGCACTTTCCAAGCCCTACACTCCCACCACCGGTGTCCTCTCTCTTCAAATCCACTCTGGCCCCTTCCTTCTACCTTCCCCACTCTGCTGTCTTAACTCCTCCCTCTGTATTTGACTCGGTCTCCAATCACCAGTCACCCTCACACTTTTCCATGGACAGAAAAACATGTGTAACTTTCTTGAGGTCTACATGTCAGTAACCTGCAATTCTGAGTTTCCAAATCACTGTTTCCATTTCACTCAGTGCTAGCACCAATCCCACCCCTAAGGTGGGCATAAACTCTCCCCTTTAAAAGCTGTATATCCAACAGTCCATTTTGATAAAGAGTGGCAGAGTGTTAAGGACCATCCATTACATTTTAATTACCTTGAATGGAAAGTTAAATGAAGGCAAAAAGTAATAAGCCTAAAGTGCTGAATTTAAAACACACGGGGAAGGAAGGGAAAAGAAAAAAGGTAGATTTAAAGTATCTTTGATAGAAAAAAATCATTTTTGAGACTCAAAAGAGTATGACCCTCCTCATATTCAAGTTCCTTTCCTATAGTGAAGTTCCTTTCTTATCAAAAGCTAAAAACTGAAAATGTTACAACTACTGGTGTGGGTATGTCTTGAGAAGTAGAAATTGTACCCACAACCATATTGCAGTGAGAGTGTTACCTAAAAAACTTAAGTAAACATATCACATGCTCAAAAATGGTGCAGCCACTATGGAAAACAGTCTGGTGGTTCCTTAAAAAATTAAAAATAGAACTACCATCTGATCCAGGAATCCCACTTCTGGGTATCTATCCAAAAGAACCAAAAGGTATTTACACTTCCATGTTTGTTACACCATTATTCACAATAGCCAAGATGTGGAAAACAACCTAAATGTCCATTGATGGATGAATGGATCAAGAAAATGTGGTTAATACAGACAATGGAATATCATTCAGCCTTTAAAAAGAAAGAAATCCTGCCACATGCAACAACATGGATGAGCCTCCAGGACATCATGCTAAGTGAAATAAGCCAGTCACAAAAGGACAAATACCGCCTGATGGCACTTACATAAAAAATCCAAAATAGTCAAACTCATAGAAGCAGAGAGTAAAATGGCGGTTGCCAGGGGCTGCGGAGAAGGGGAAATAGGGAGTTGTTATTCGACAGGTATAAAGTTTCAGTTTTGGGAAATGCATAAGTTCTAGAGATCTGCTGTACAATATCATGCCTATAGTGACAATACTGTACTGTACACTGAAAATTTGTTAGTAAGAGGGTGGATCGCATGTTAAATGCTCTTATCACGATTTTTTTTTAAGAGCTGACATTCACCAGACTTTTTGGCTACTGTTGATATTCAGCCTAACAGATGTCAATGTTTACTGTTTTCCCAGTAAACAGTGTGTGATAGGATGAGGGTGTGCACTTATAAATAAACGCACATATACAAACACATGGCCTGGCCCCAGGAACTGCAGCATTGCTGGAAGCAGGGATAGAAGGAAGCACTGAATCACCCAGAGTAGGTGAGCTGATGGCAACCACCCTCCCAGTCCTCAGTCCCAGCAGAGACCAGGCAAGGTTAAGGGAGCTAGGGGCACTGGAGGAGTATCCCCTACACCTCAGCTTGGCCATATGGTCCCCTGGTTTGACTATCAGCTTCAGCAGAGTAACCCCCATGACCTCTTGGCCTCTTATCTTTCCCCTTCTAATCCTCAACTGCTTCTTCTACCTTACCCCGGGGGGGGGGGAAAAAAAAACAGCTATAAAACTGTAACTAGCTACTGATGTTTTAAAACACAGGTACCATGTCCAACATTCCATTTACATAAACATACTTGTGTGGATTGAATGAAGATAGATGCCAGATCTGCATCAATGTACAAATTAAAAAGGAAAGGATTTGAATAATTAAAATGAATATATCAACGCTCTATAAAAATATAAAACAAGAGGGGTACCTGGGTGACTCACTTGGTTATGCAGCTGACCCTTGGTTTCGGCTCAGGTCATGATCTCAGGGTTGTGAGATCAAACTCTGCATCGGGCTCCACACTCAGTGAGGAGTCTGCTTGAGATTCTCTCCCTCCCCCTCCCCCACTTGCAGACGCTCTCTCTCTCAAATAAATAAATAAAATCTTTAAAAAATACATAAAACAAGATACTAATTGACATTATTACTACCATTAAATGAAGTAAAAAAACAACAACAGTTTTTTCTCCTATAATAACCACCTTTTACACAGCAAAACACCTTCAAGAGCCATTAATAGGTTCATAACACTCAGAGAGTGCGTTTATAGAGCAGTATCCTGAATCAAATCACTAAGGTACAGTCACCCCTGTTTTGTTTCCTAATATTTTGCTTCTTTGCTCATTCATCACTGCTTCTATTCTATTCATCTTCTATTTCTCACCAATTTACCATTTCAGTTGACAGATTCTGCTGATGTACTAAAAGATGAAAATTATTGCTGTGAGCAATTCAGATTTTTGCTTAAAGATGTGGTTTTTAAGAGCAAAATATTTCTGAAATCAGTTTTCCAGTACTGAAATGCTCATATAACCAAGTAAACAGTTTACTCTAAAACTGCTATCATATTATTTTAAAGGCAGACTACATTTTTTTGGTAGCCTCAGGCCTAAACTGGACTAAATGTTAACATTATCAGATTAACATGTAGAAGGGGGTTGCTGGGGTACTGCTGATGTTCTAGCTCTGACCTGGCTAAATTCATCAAGCTGTAATCTTATGATATGTTTACTTTGGGGAAAAAAAAAAAAAGAAATAACAGGTCCAAAAATGGAGTCACTTGTGCTAAGCCCCATGTCAGTAAACCAGGACTTAATACCTAACCTAACTGCAGGGTCACCCTCTCCCAGGAGCAAAACTTAAACCAATCAGTCTGAATTTCCTGGCCAGCACTAGGGAGGTGATCTGTTGATAGAGCCCTGCCCCTCCCCCAGAGTAAGGTGACCCTGCCTGAAGAAATCCCTTCTTTTGTTTACGATGTCCTTCCCTGCCCCTTTCTGTCTATGAAAGCCTTCTACTTCCCATGGCTCCCTTCTACTTGCTAGATGGGATGCCACCCAATTCATAAATCAGTGAATAAAGTCAGTTAGGTCTTCAAATGAACTTCAAATTTAGATCTTCAAACAAGTTGAATGTTATTTGTTTGTTTGTTTGTTTGTTAACAGATTTCATGACACCAGTGGGATCCAAAGCAAACTTCTAATGGTGTCCGGGGGCAATGAGAAACGCAGGCATGGAAACTGTGAACTCATTTTTGAGTTCTCCTCCCCACTTTCTAAGGGCTGTGGATAAATTCCTCTCAGCTGTGAGATCTGCTCTCTGTATGGAGCTCCCAATCTAACTGGCTTTCTAATATACGGCAGGTCAGCTTGAGCTGGCAGACGGTTCTCCTTAGACCCCAACCAAGCCTGTAGACAGTTTTGTCTGGAGCCAAGTGCCTTTCAGACTGCAATTACCAGTTTTTTTTTTTTAAAGACTTTATTTATTTGACAGAGAGAGACACAGCGAGAGAGGGAACACAAGCTCGGAGAGTGAGAGAGGGAGAAGCAGGCTTCCTGCTGAGCAGGGAGCCCGATGTGGGGCTCGAACCCAGGACCCCGGGATCATGACCTGAGCCGAAGGCAGACGCCCAAAGACTGAGCCAGCCAGGCGCCCCAATTACCAGGTTTTTGAGTGGAAAACCCCGAGCCCATAATTCTGCCTCAAGATCCACATGGGAACTGTTAGTGGCGAGGTGCAGTTCCCCATCCATGTGGAGCCTGGAGTCCACAATCCCCCATTGTTGCCTACCAGTTCAGTCCTTTCCCCATTCAAGGTTCCATGGGAATAGGAGGTAGTGCACATGGGCCATTTCTTGGCCAGGACACAGTAATACTTCTTGATTTTTGCTAGTATGTTAAGGTGCATATGTTTGTCTTTTGTGTAGATAAAGGCTAATTGCTAATGGGAATCTCAAAAATAAGCAAAGCCACAATAATTTGTGGGCATGAATCAAGCATTTTAAAGCTGCTAGAACCACTGGGTATTTACCCCAAAGATACAAATGTAGGGATCTGAAGAGGTACGTGCATCCTGATGTTTATAGCAGCAATGTCCACAATAGCCAAACTGTGGAAAGAGCCAAGATGCCCATCGACAGATGAATGGATAAAGAAGAGGTGGTATATATACACAATGGAATATTATGCAGCCATCAAAAGGATTGAGATCTTGCCATTTGCAACGACGTGGATGGAACTGGAGGGTGTTATGCTGAGTGAAATAAGTCAATCAGAGAAAGACAGGTATCATATGACCTCACTGATATGAGGAATTCTTAATCTCAGGAAAC
>NW_027398341.1:7538-12040 GCF_003265705.2 Callorhinus ursinus
AGATCTGTACTTCTGAAACAAATAATGCAATATATGTTAAGAAAAAAGAAGAAGATAGCAGGAGGGGAAGAATGAAGGGGAGTAAGTCGGAGGGGGAGACGAACCATGAGAGACGATGGACTCTGAAAAACAAACTGAGGGTTTTGGAGGGGAGGGGGCGGGGGGATGGGTTAGCCTGGTGATGGGTATTAAAGAGGGCACGTTCTGCGTGGAGCACTGGGTGTTATGCACAAACAATGAATCATGGAACACTACATCCAAAACTAATGATGTAATGCATGGTGATTAACATAACAATAAAAAATTTAAAGAAAAAAAAATAAAAGCTGCTAGAGTGCTCACCACCTAACCCAAAGACTCCCAAGTTAGGATAAATTGGTCACAGACCAGGTTAGACTGACCCTTTTGGCAACAAGCTTGAGCACTGGAAACCTGAATAAGCATAAGGGCCCACGGTGACCCCAGAGCTGAATGCAAACAGGCTCATTAGGTGACCCACCTCAAAATAACCCTAGGCCCTAACTGACCAGTTACAACCAGGCACAGTTCCTAACATTACCAAAAAAGGGAAAATTCCATCTGTTCCTGTACTCCCTCACTCCACCATATAACTGTGACCCCTCCACCACCTCATGGCAGAAAGTCTCTCCTCTGCTGTCTTGCCCGCTGTTCCCTTGCAGTGTATCCAATAAACGTCTATCTCTTCCGTTCTGTCTTGGGTGGATTCTTTCACCACCCATGCCCCTAGCCTCCACCTGATCGGAGCACACCCACGTTTGGTACTCCCCCCCATCCAGTCAGGACACCCCACAGATCACCTACCAACCTCAAGAAAATTTCTGTTAAATGAGGTATATTGTAAAACACCACACAATTCCCAACCCAGCACATGTCCCTTTTAGGTGTTTGTTCAACTCTGAAAGACTCAAAGGCTTAGCTAAAAATATAATAAGAAGAAGATAAAAGAATAATAAATGGGATTGTCTAATTCCAAAGAGTTGAGTGTGCCACCTTCCAGCACAGCTGCTTATTCTATATCTAAGAACTGTGGTCCTTGTAGATATCTCCAAAAATGGCAAAATCTTACTAATGACAACCTAGACTCACAACCGCTGTTATGGGGAACATCCCAATTAGATACGACAATTCATTTAAGAAGTGCAGTTGAAAGTAAGGGTTCCCAAATTAAACAAACGGAATGGGATACCTACTTGAATTGGCATGCAGAAGCCCCCCAAAAGTTTCAAATTTCCAAAACAGCTTCATTGAAAGATTAATCAAAAGGCTGATGAAAAATAATATATAATAAAACCTAAAGCAAAAGACTTTAAGAATGACATAACTCGTACTGCTTCCCTCCTCCCCTCCTCGATCTGAGCACTCATTCTAGAATTCCTGTGTCTGAGCCTGCCTTTCCACTCTGAAGAGTGTATTAAACAGTTACCTTTGAACTAAGACCACTTGGGGCACCTGGCTGGCTCAGTTGGTGGAGCATGTGACTCTTGATCTCAGGGTTGTGAGTTTAAGCCACACGTTGGGTGTAGAGATTACTTAAAAATAAATAAACTTTGAAATAAGACCAGCAAAGGCTACAGGTATCTTCCACTCTTAGGTCAAAGGCCAATCTAAGGGCCTTGGTCACTGTGTCCTTTGCTTTCCAAGTCCAGGCCATGGGTCACTGATCTTTGGGAGTGACTCTACATCTTATGAAGATAATGCCTTCTGTACCCTCCTTGAGGACACCTCTCGGATCCATGGGGTGGTTTAATACTGTCAGAAATATTTGTTGTTTGTTCCAGGTGAAAATGGACAAGATATTTAAAAGAATTTTTAAGTAGCTCTATGGTGGAGGTGGGCCAAGCTGGAGGATGACATTCAGAGCCTGATTAGAACTTGGTTTTAGGCTTTATCCCCTCAGCTAAATGTACCCAGGGAGAAAGAAAAGCATTCCAACATAAGTGAATGGATGTGTCAGTCCTTTAGTATCCTTTAGGGATGACCCAATTCTTTGAGGAATTAAAAACAGCTGTTCTTGTTTTACAAATCTAGTCTTTATAGGACCAAAGGTATGGCTCCAGAAGCACCTCAAACCCACCAATTCTTTTCACCAATCCTAAAACTTCCCCCCTTTGATCTCAAAAGTCTGCCCTGTGCCCTGAGATGTAAACATTCTGCCTGGTCTTCAGGGATTCTTACCTAGGTCATCTCTTTAAAATACCTACTTCAGGGAGGAAATTCTTGTCAGAAGAAAAACAAAAGGGGAAAAGGTTATTTGAAACTTAAGTGGAAAAAAAACCCCTCGAGTGTCTCTTCCACCAAAACCCATCTCATGGCTAAAATTTTAGAATGGAAGCTAGGAGGCCTCTATGTCTGTGTTCAATTATGTCTACATACAGGTGTCGTAGATGTGTGGTATTCACTACCTCGGGATGATACTGCCAAACTTAATTTGTAAAAGAGCTCTATTTAATTGGCTAAAAAAAATTGAGTGCCTATATAAATTAAACTCTCAGAAATATAATAGAGATTTAATCCAAGTAAATTACAGATTCATGTGATCTAGAAAAATATTTGGTATTAAAGCTAGTTTAAGTTCATCAGTTTAATTACAAAGAGGCATGACTCCAGAGTTACAAGCATTAAATGTAATACTTTCATTCTACCTGGGTTTACTAAAGGTCAAATAAGTTCATGTTTTCTCTTACAAAATCTGTCAGCAAGAAAACAGCTGTAGTAGTGGCTGACTTTGTCTAATGTCTAAATGTATTCATAAATTTGTCCATTTATAGAACACTAGGGTAACAGTTCACAAGTGTTTACTTCTTTATTTTCATGAGGAATTATAGTTATTAAAGGCTGAAAATTCAATATATATGTAAGCTACTAGAAATAATAAGGGAAATATCTCTATAGGCAAGGAAAGTGGGATGCATGTTTTCAGCAAGAGAGAAGGTATGAGGAGAAAAAGAGATGCATTTTTGGTTGAGAAAAAAGAAAGTAACTTTTGTCTTAAAGTGAGGTGGGTTGTTTAAAGAGGAAAAAAACAGGACGAAATCTAAATGTAAAAAAGAAGGTTGTAGAAGGTTTGTGGAAAGGTATCCTGGGAAAGGAATTTTACATATGATCAAGCTATGCGAATTAAAAAATGTTTTAATGAGCTTTAATGTCTACTGTGTACTTACGTAAAACTAAACCTTAATGTGTCTGCTGAAGGGACAATTTTCTTGTGTTGGTTGGTCTACTCTTTTTTTTTTTTTAAAGATTTTATTTATTAATTTGAGAGAGACAGAGCACAAGTGGGAAGGAGAGGGAGAAAGAATCTGAAGCAGACTCCATGCTGAGCGCAGAGCCCGTTGCGGGCCTCATCCCTCTACCATGAGATCATGACCTGAGCCAAAACCTAGAGTTGGACACAACCAACTGAGCCACCCAGGAGCTGCTGTTGGTCCACTCTCAATAAGAAATTAGTATTCCTCTACCTTTTAAATGATCTTTTCATCAAAATAATTTTCTGTGTTCACTGTCATCAGTGGGTCTTTGATGACTCAAATCTAATACTCTAAATATTACAAGAGTTAAGTTTTTCTCAGAATTTTGTAACCTTCTATAATTGCCTATGCTCTTTGTCACTTTGGTTAAACAGATATCTACTGTTACACAGTGACCTATGATCCTAGGTGACCAAGTGCTTTAATGCCTCTTGATATTACTGACAAACTTCCCCAAAATCAAATTCTAAATAAAGTCTTTTTGACATCAAACATATTTGGGATTTTTCAGAGGGTCCCTGGAACATCTACTTGTTCTCTCTCCTTAAAAAAGAAAGATGCTATACATATATGCTAATTTGGTATGTAAATTACATTGGAGGCATTATCAAAAAAGAAGTAATACTAAGCCTTCCTTATGTTGTATTTGTATAGGTATGTGTTATAAGTGTTCCAGGAACTACATGAAATTCTTTTTTTTAAATTTTTTTATTGTTATGTTAATCACCATATATTACATCATTAGTTTTTGATGCAGTGTTCCATGATTCATTGTTTGTTTATAACACCCAGTGCTCCATGCAGAACGTGCCCTCCTCAATACCCATCACCAGGCTAACCCATCCCCCTACGCCCCTCCCCTCTAGAACCCTCAGTTTGTTTTTCAGAGTCCATCATCTCTCATGGTTCGTCTCCCCCTCTGACATACTCCCCTTTTCTTCCTCTCCTGTTACCTTCTTCTTTTTCTTTTTTCTTAAAATATGTTGCGTTATTTGTTTCAGAAGTACAGATCTGTGATTCAACAGTCTTGCACAATTCACAGCGCTCACCGTAGCACATACCCTCCCCAATGTCTATCACCCAACCACCCCATCCCTCCCACCCCCAACCACTCCAGTAACACTCAGTTTCTTTCCTGAGATTAAGAATTCCTCATATCAGTGAGGTCATGTGATACATGTCTTTCTCTGATTGACTTATTTCACTCAGCATAACACCCTCCAGTTCCATCCA
>NW_027398342.1:0-12033 GCF_003265705.2 Callorhinus ursinus
ACACACACACACACACACACACACACACACACACACACACACACACCAAAGAGCTGAGAGCTTCCTACAGGTTGGATTCTTTTAAGTTCTGTTACTATTTCCTTCCCCATTTTTCTGTTTTTCTCTTCTTTCTAGATCAAGTATATGGAATTGACAAAAGAGAGAAAGGTGTTTCGATTATAAACCAAAACCAACAGCAAGAATGATTTCCAGATTTGGTCCCTGTCAAGGTTGACAGCATCTGGGAGAGGACAGAGTGTGTGTGAGTGTATTTCTGGTGTCCACCTGCTGTTTCAGGTACAAAGAGCCACGCCAGATGTGTTTGTGTTTGTGGGCGCCGACAAGAATGCACGGAGCCACAGGCTGGGCTCCCGAGGCTACTGCTGTTGACCATCAACTCTGTCTTATCTGGCCAGGCGTGTAAACATGGCGGGCTCCGTACCACACACGTGGATAAAGGATGGTCTCTACCAGATCCAGACCTCCTAAAAGTGGCCCGGGCACACCCCCCAGACGCTGGGAGCCATCACACAGGATTCAGACTGACAGGGTCCCACTCAGCACATGCAGCGACTTCCCGTGTAGGGTCTGTGGTACGAGACCCAGGCAGGCAGCATACAAGGGGACAGATAGAGCAACATTCTTCTCTGAAAGGGCTTTAGGAATTGGTCCAGCGCGAAAGAGGAGGTGGGGGCGGGAGGTGGGGGGAAGCCACGGGACCTCCCCCCAGCTGGTCCCAAAGGCGGGGCCCCTCCTCCCAGGGGCTGCTGCCCCTGTGTGTCCCTGGGAGCCCAGCGTGGATGATAAAACTCATCGACTGGAACGCGCCCGCTGAGCAGGCGTGCAGCAGAGGTGCGGCTAGCACCAGTGGTCTTGGTCGGGGTGGTGGTAGCTATGCTGAACCCGGCCGCCCGAGCTGAGCCCCAGAGTGCAGTGGTAGCCCTTGGGCACGTGGCGGAGGGGGTGCGACTGGGAGGTCAGAGAGGACACATAGGAAGTCCGGGAGGAGCGGCCCGAGTTGTTGGCCACAGCCTCCTCGAAGGTAAGCGTGTCCTCGGGCTGGGTGCGGGCAGTGTCCTCACTGTCCAGACGCTGCCCCAAGTAAGGGTCAGAGCCGATTCTAGAGCCGACGGCCAGGGGCTGGCTGAGGGGGTCTCTCTGGAGCAGAGCGTTGTGTTCGGAAAGGCCATGGCTAAGCCGGCCTGGGGAAAAGGTGGGGAGGCTGGTCTGTGCCCCAGCAAAGTGGACAGGCGCAGAGTTGGCCGTCTTGTAGGTGACACCGGGACGGGGGGTCAGCGAAGTCTGGGGGAGCTGCCTCCGCCCACCACGGTCAGGGGTGCTAGCACTGGATGTTGACAACAAGGGGTTCCCGTTCACTGAACCATCACCCTACAAGCAAATAGAACAGAGAAAAAAAAATCAAAGTCCCAGACCAGAGGCCAATGCAGGTGGAGGGGAGAAGCCGCTGGTGCCGGTAGGCCTGGGGAGGTGGTTGGGAAACAGTGGGTAACAAAGGGACAGGCACAGCTCGGGGAGAAGGGAGACAAGAGGCCATTCCAGGGCAGTTGGGAGGGGAGGATCGGGCTGGTGCAAGAGGAATGGAGCAAGGAGGGGGGGAGCGCAGACTCGGGCCTGGGAACCAGGACATGAAGGAGGATTCGGAGCATGGTGGGGGGGGCTCATAAGGAGGGGCAGTGAGGGGGGTCCTGTCTTACCGGTCTTGGGGGTCATGGCTCCTGCCCAGCTGCTGGTGACGTGGGGTGGCTGCTGAGGGAGGGTTTGGGCTGCGAGGGCTCCCGGCCCCCAAAGCGGTCACAGGAGTAGAAACGCTGCTTCTCCGAGGAAGAGGAAGAGGGCTGCCTCCGTTCTTGGGACCTGCCCCGTTCCTGTCTACGCTCTCTCCGGCAGCCTGTGGGCCCCTCTCCCGGGGTTGGGCCTGGCCCTGCAGCACTGCTGGGTGCTGGCCAGAAAGAGCGGAAGTCAGCACAGCGAGCCAGGTGGGGAGACAGACCCCCAGCCCAGACCCGGTAGACAGGGCCAGCAGGGGGACCCAGGGGGGAGCTGAGGTGCCTGGGTGATCCTGCCTGGTCCCCAGACCTTGGACTCACAGCCCCCTACTCAAAAAGAATCCTCTGGCATTAGGTTTTCAAATTGATCATTAACTTGGAAAGAACTAGTTACTGAAAACAAGGCACTGCACCAAATGTCAGCACTATGGTGAGCGCCCCTTCATGGACCTCTGGCACCTCGAAGCCAACACAACACTTCCTGGCCTACCTCACCCAGCACGTGCCATCCCAACCTTCCCTGATTCAAGAAATGGGGGCTTCATCCCGTTTCTTAGGCCAAATATACTGCAGGCATCCCTGCCTCCATTCCTTCTCACCAGCTTCATCAGCTCATCTACCTTCAAAAACTAGCTAGACTCTTACCACTTCTCAGCACCCTGGGCTAAGCAACAACAACCTCCCCTGAGATGCTGCAATAGCTTCCTCACCGATCTTCCTGCTCTGCCCCACCCAAGAGCCGAGTGGGCCCACTAAACACAGGTGAGATCAGGTCACTTTTCCTCTCAATGACCCCTCACTCCCTGCAAAAGCCAAAGTTCACACAACTGCCCATATCTCTGTGAAACTCTCAGCCTGCTCTTTTACAGTAGTCTCTGCTCAGTCCACTCCAGCCACACCAGCGTCTGCTCTTTCCTGAACACACCAAGAACAACCCCACCAGCCTGAGCGGCCACCCTGGAGGACCTTTCTTCATGGACTTTTGTCCCTGGGTATGCAGCCAGCACGACGGCCAGATGTGCACTAGACAAGCAGGCAGACCAGAGGCCTGCCCCCCCCCCGACACTGGGGTGTGCCTGCATGGCCAGTGCTCAGCACAAGTTGAGCCCACTTCCCATTAACAATGGCTAGGAATAGCCATTGTTTTCCTGCAGGGCAGCTGTCCAATGCCAGGCCTGACTGATACTGGTGCTCACATGTGACACAGAGACCAGGGAGGAAAAGAGATCTTTGAGCACAAAGACTTAAAACTAAGGCTGGTTTCATAGGCCTGCCTCAACTCTTGTAGCACGAGGCAGGACATTAATAAATGAAGAGATGAAATGAATGTAATAGCTAAAGTCCAGAGAAATGATGTCATTTGGAGAAAGTGTAGGACTAAGGATACTTGTCCATCTGATAAAAAAACAAGAGTCAGAAAACTCTCTCCAGGCAGCTTAGCTACGCAGATCGGTCTGATCTCCCTCCATAAAAAGTAGAACATCCACGGGCCCTGGAATGCATCTGCCTGGGATTAACTGTGCTGGGTATCTCCCAGCACAGGCCTTACAGCATCCTGGTGCATCTGCATAAACAAACACGTGTGTGGGCACCTCAAGAAGGAGCCCCAGGCAGGGTTTTATGTCAGCACCCCTCCTCCACAAGTCCCTACAAAGAGCTCCTTTCTTCCCTCCTAGGGTCATGTGGTGGGCTTGCCTTAATGAAGGGGACCCTGGAGGCAGTGAGACACACTCACCCCCTCCCCACAGCCCCCAAACCAGGATGGGCCACAGAGAGTGTGTCACATCTCAGAACAAACGCTGACGTGCAGCCCTTTGGAGCACACAGGGAGGTGCCTGAGCCAAAAACAAGCTACTCTGCCTGCCTTGGATCCTGGGCCTAGGGAATTGCAGTCCTGTCAGCCACGGGGCAGGTGGAGGCACTCACTCTGGCCAGTTGAGTTCCTTGGGTCCCTGAGTAACACACTCTGTGTCCCCCTGCCCTGCCCTGCCCCCGCCCCCAGCCCCGATCCCACAGACCCTGCAGTCAACAAGGTGAGCAGATGCAAAGTCTATGGCCAGCACACCAAAAAAGGCCCTGCTGGACACCTTCTGTCCTCCCAGACCCTTGACTGCAGCTTCACCAGAGGCCTTCTGGCCAACCCCAGGGATCTGAGCTGAGGTGGTCAAGGCCAGCCTCACCTGGGGCTCTCAGGTTGACCTCCCTCATGGACTTCCCTTCCATCTGTCCCGAGGCCCAGGAACCCTTAGGGAAGGAAGGAGGAAGAGGGGAGAAGAAGCTGGGAAGGCCAATGAGGGGAAGCCAGCATGAGCTGGTGTCAGAGGGGGTGGCCCTCTGGGTCGGCACACGCCCTGTCCCTCCTGAACGGAGGAGCCTCTGAGCCTCCACTGACTCCCCAAATAACACACCTGAACAACAGCATCAAGGCTTGCATAAACGTCCTGAAGTTGTTGTGCCGGTTGATGCTGGTGTCATCATCCAGGACAATATTTCCAAAAACCTGAAATGAGAAAGAAGGCTGCAGGCTGGTCCTGTTGGGCCCTCAAGAGCTGTGGCCAGGCAGAAGAGGATGTGTGCAACATGAGGACCCACAAGGCACAGGACGATGCGCTTAGCCACCACCATTGTGGCAGGGGCTGGAGGGACCAGCACTTCCAGCCAAACACGTCACTGCCCGCACCCCCCCCCCCCAGCTCCGCTTGTCTACACACGCAAGTCCGCATGCTGAGTAAAAATGTCACCCGGAGCTAAGTTTACATGGGCTGCACTATATATAAGACAGGAAGCATTTGAAATTTCACCCTGTCATCAATGACGCCGAAGGAGTAATTTTATTGGTAACAGCTATGAGGTCAACTTGAAAGTTTCTTTCAAAATTTCTGTGAAAATATCACAATGGGCTTTCTATCCATTTTAATTGATTTAATTTAGGGTTAAGAATGCAAAGAAGTCAATAACTGTACTTGGCTTAAAATCTGGAATCTGTCTGAAAAATTTATGAACTATCACATATTCACCAAAAACAAAGATCAGTGACCCTTCTGGTCTTATAAATTCCCAAAACAAACCAGGCACAAATATATATATTTTTTAAATACCATCCGATCTCAGCAAATTTTAAAGGAAGAGAACATTTTCAATCCCTAAAGTAGAGTTTAAAAATCACTTTTCAGCTAACCTTTAAGACAATGGCTTCTCCCACTATAATTTAACATTTGGATCCATCTGCCATCCTACTGTTGAAAAGTGGCCAGATGCCAAAGATTTAATACTGGAACACTGCTTTGTCTTTTAAATGTTTTTCCAAGTAGCTGACAAAGGGTTCTTTGGCAAAATAAAGGCAATCTAACTTATCCAAGCTAAACTTGACAATACAGTGATCTGGTGTGATCCTGTTGAATTTTTTCTTCTGTAATATATAACTTCCTGTAAAGGATCAGGTCAACTCTCTGGACTAACAGAATGACCAGTGGGTGCTTTGCAGGCCACTCAGCACCAGGCAGATGTGCTCAAAAGCTCCACCACCATGGGGGCCCAGCACCCAATCAAACATGCCCATCAATACCCTAAAAGCCCAATGGGGTTCCACTCAGGAGCACAGCAGAGCATTTTCCCACAGACGGTGGAGCTATGCCTCACTAGTGGACTCTGAGTGACAAGCCCAAACCCATGGTGCCCAGCCTCTGTGTCCTTATTGGTAGAACAGCCTTTCTGAGAATTAAGTTCATAAAGTGCTTCAAACATAGAAATGTTCCCCAAGTGCCAATCTGTCATTGATACCATTTGATGACCATGATCAGTGCCCTTCTGCCCCAGGGCCCAGGGGCCCCTTCTGTTCCCTGTCCCATCAGGCGCACCCACCTGCATGCCGATGATGGCGTAGATGAAGAACAGCATGGCGATGAGCAGACACACGTAGGGCAGGGCCTGTGGAGACATACAGAGGACAGGGCAGCTCCAGGGAGGGCTGCCCAGCTACCTTGCTCGGGCCTCGTCTGCAGAGTGGATGGTGGCCGGGTCTCTGGGGCCACCCAGACCCCAGCAACCGCAAATCCACCCCCACTGACCATGAAGCCCCTCCACCAAGAGACCGCCTCAGTTCCTTTTCCATATTCAGTCATAGAACCCACCTCAGAGTCAGTGAGAATTACCAAGATGTTCTCTGGATCACTTAAAATGTCTTTGTAAACTACAATAAGATAACGGGTGCCAACAAGGAGCCTCCACGAGGAGGGGCTGCTCTGGTGGCGAGGAGGAGGTGGTGGCCACAGCACTGTGCATCACACAGGGGAGGGTCAGGGCACGAGGGCCGTGCCTGGGCTTCACCTTGAAGGACTGGACGAAGGTCCACAGCAGGATGTGGATGGTGTAGCCTTTGCACAGCAGCTTGATTAGCCGGGTGGCACGGAAGAGGTGGAGAAAGCTGAGGTTGATGAAATTGTTCTGTAGGGAAGAGAGGATGTTCTCTAACCTGCGGAGACCAGCCTCCTGCAACTGCAGGTGCTGCTCCCCACCCACCTCTCCCTGGCGTGCTGTGGTCCCGAAGAAAAGTGCATACAAAGAGAGATCAAACAAAACGTCACTGCTCTATGGTATAAGCAACAATCGGCCACCAGAAAACCTTCCAAAAGTAAAGCTTGTCATTGCAAATCACTTCTCATGCAGGAAATCAAAGAAACACCTCCGCTTTAGGCTCCCCTGACCCAACAGGGAGGGAGAGAGAGAAAAATTCTCAGAAGCAGCTCCTTGCTGCCAGGTGGAGCCAGGAGACCAACTGTGGATGGGCCTCTAACACTGACCGCCTCTTGCAAGACACAGCCAAGCCGTCCAAGTGCCGGGCAGGGCTGCTTCTTCACCGAGAGCCTCTGAAGGGCCCTTCGCTTCTCCATACGGCTAAGAAAGCCCCTGCTGCCTGGGACCTGGCAAAGAAGCAAACATCTCTTCTGAGGCTGCTCCTGGTGCTGCAGACAAGTCTCCATAGGAACGGTAAGTGTTGGCGATCCTGCTGCCCACACCACGGAAGCTACTTATGAAATCCGAAAATGGTTTCAACTCCAGAGATCCCAGGGTATCTAGCACTGCTCGCTCATCCAAGAGGTTCAAAATCAAGCACAAAAAGAAGCAATAAACTCTGGACTCCACAGATTACCTGGGAGGGAGGCTTCCACCCTAGCCCAGGGGCGCCTTGAGTTATTGGCACATCCCTTTCAGGGAGCATGGTTGTGGACGGTGTCCATGACGTGGGGTGCTTGTGGCCCTGGGCAGTCTCCCACCCTCTGTCTGCTTGGAGACCAGGTGCCCGCACGCAGCCTGAGAGCAGCTTCCTGTCACTTTTGTGTTTTAACTTATGCAAGCAGTTCAGGCCTAGACACATCCTATCACCAGATTCAGTGGTCAGATGAAGAGAAAAGAACACGACATGTTGAATGAGAGCAGCAGTAGGAGAGCACGTGCAGGAGGCATGGGGAGCCTGGGGAGTGCTGGCCGCCCTCCCTCCAGGGCTGCCCATCTGCTCTAGGCTCGGCAGAGGCCTTTGGTGGAGAGGCAGGTCTCACTCTTACTTCTAAGGACAGTGGCCCCAACCCAGCCCTTGTCTGCCTCTTCAGTTCCCACAGGGGTGGCTGGAGACTACACTGTCTCTGTTGGAGGGCTAGATGTCGGAGCCATGGGGTGGGAGGTCTGGCCGTCACAAGGAGGTGCTGACTGTGATCCAGATCAGCAAGAAGGCAGGAGTGGACCTTGAGGTGTGACCCTGGAGGGCAAACAGTTTGCCTAGAGCTCCCTCACCTGCTTGTGCTGGGGAAAGAGAATCTCAGTGGTACAGGATGGCCAAGAGACATCCACCCCTGCCCCGTGGGCCCCACTTTCTCAAATGAGCCAGTCACCTCGGGAGGATGGGCACAGAGATGGAAGGGAGACTTTGTCTACAGTGCTGGGAAATCCTTTGTAAAGACAATAAAGCAGAGGAACGGGAGGGAGCTTCCAAGGGCCCGGCCTCTAAAGCACCTGCTCACTTGGGTCTGGAGGGGCCAAGACTGTGATAACACAGTTATCTTTTGCCCAGCCCAAAGCGCTCTGCTCAGGCCACTGGCACAGACGAGAAGATTTCCTGGAGATATTGGGGAAAATCGAGGCTCTGAGTGAGAAAGAAGGGATGGAAGACAAGGCAGGGGAAGGCACTGTCCATCCACATGGTGCATGAACGCAAAGCTCAACAAGTCACCTGCTACGTTTTATTGAGACTCAAGTTCTCACCCCTCCTCCCAGATGTCTTTTCTCGGGGCTCCAGTGGGCATTCGGAATAGGGGTGGGGGTGGCAACAGACAGACAGCACTAGAGAGCCATGAGGACAGATGGCGACAGCAGCCACAGATACTCCGAGCACAGTGTGGCAGGCAGAGCACTCCGTGGCTGTGCCCAGGGCGGGAGCTGCCAGGCAACGCCATGCGAGCGCATGCAGGAGAGCAGGGGGCAGCAAGCACACGGCAGCCTCCCACGGCTATGCATAGTCGCCTCTGGCCTCGGCCAACCCCTTGGAGATGGACATAGTTTGCCCCATCCTCCCAGAGTCCATGGTTTCTGTCACACCAGAGAGCAACTACTACTTCCCCTACTACTTCAAAACCAGGCCCTTCCTTATTGCCATCTGTCTCTGCATCAGGAAAGGTCTAGAGCACCCGAAAGATGTATCATCGCACCTCTCAATGTGGTAGCTGATTCACCTTGAGGGTACACTGGTCCCTGGCTCCTTTGAGCCCCTTGCTTCCTCATCCCCAAGATGGAGACATTAGGACATTGTGCCCAGATGGTGAGGAGTCCGAGATTTAAGGGATTTAAAGGTACGCCCGGCATTGTGAAACATGGCCCCCACAAAGGGGATCAACAGGCCTCAGACCCGGATCGGCATCTCCTTCATCCAAGTACATCACTGTTTCCAGTCAGGGTCAAGCAAAGTGACCTCTGCACATCTGCTGGGGGTCACAGTCTATGCTGCAACAAACTGCTCTCCTATTCAGCTTTGTTCTCATGGGACAATGATGAAGAAAAGAAAAGCTCTGTATACCCCAACATGCGCAGCATGTCAGGTGATGATGTGTGCTCTGGAGGATGAGGAAGGGCACGGGGAGGGGGGTGCTCTTCCCAAGTGGACGGGAAATGGCCACGAAAAGGCCTGAGTGAGTCGAAAATTTCTGCGGCATCAAATGGGATTTTCTCACAACTCAAGATCTTCTGCTCCACTTGTGAAACACTTTATTGTTAATGTTCATTTTGTAAGAGGAATCTCAAATATTTGCTACTTTATGTGAATTTCCAGTCACAGCTTCAGTTTAATCTGCTCCTGGAATGTTTGCTCTCCTCGCAAACATCCCTGAAGGCCTGGAAGGAAGCCCCAGTTCATGCTACCTGCACTCCACACGAGCTCACGGAGCAAGGGTGCACAAGTGTATCAATGATGCCTGGGTGCAAGAGCCCTGAGCTTCTCTGTCCCTGGGAGACAGACCCTCTTCCCACTCCATCAGGCCTTACACCACCCCTTTTTGAATCATGAAGACAAAATATCCAATCCCCTCCAGCCCTGAGACCCAGAGAAGGTTCCCTATGGAAGGGCATGTCCAGGGAGAATGTTACAGGAGACATCGTCAGAGGCCACCAGGGAGAACCAGCCTTGTATGTTGGTACGGTGGGGAAGGGAACAGAAGGGAGACAGTGCAAGAGAAACCATGGACTCTGTAGGATCAAGTCCAAACTCATGTCCTACAAAAATCTCCCCAATTCTGTGCCCGATCCTGACAAGAAACACTGGGCACTTACCCGCTTCACTCAGAAGACCCTACACCTCCTCTCTAGACCCAAGGCCAGCTCCTGAATCCAGTGGCTCCTGGGAGGGCCTTCAGAAGCCCCTGCTGGACCCCAGGAGCCGAGAAGAAAAGGCCAGAGGCGATGGGTGTACTGCCAGTCTCTGACCACACCACTCAGGAAGGCAGTGGTGAGGGGCCACAGGAAATGGAAGGAAGAACAGGAGGAGAGCAAGCAAAGTAAGGAGTTTTAAGAACTGTTCAAAGTCATGAAACCAACCATTTCCTATATGTGACATTTTGATGGATGAATATTTGCGTATTATTTACAAATTGGGATGTTTGAGCAGCAGGTGAGCAACATACAGATGGAGACATGGTTTTTGCGTTGTCTGTTGGTTGGATGGCGTGAGTCAGCAGGTAGGTTAAGGTAAATCAAGAACAAAAACAGAAAACAAAAGAGAAAATGAGTCATCAACAAGCAAAAAACTCAAACTTTGAATACCTCACTGGAAAATTTTAGGATTTTAGTAAACTTTGCATATTTGGCTTAAAATGCATCAAATCAAAACATATTTTTGAAATCTGTAGGTTATGCAGACAGGGTGGCATTCATTTGCATTCCAGTTTCTAATGCAAATCCAAAGATGACTCACAGACACTTATTTTTTTATTTCCAGGCAAAGAAATCAATGTCAGTTTTATGCTTGCTTGGGAATGCTGTCTCTACATGACCCTGGTTAAGACTATTACTCTATTTTGATTAAGTTGGTGGTGGGAACTGACACTCATCATTTGCCTAAGGAAAAAAATGTACATTCACAAAGTAACATCTGAAGTGACTATAAAAATGAACAAAAATAAAGACACCACTAATCCACATGACGACTTCCTTTCATCTTTTCCCCTCTCGGCAGAACTGGGTGAAGGACTGATCTCCGAGAGCACCAGCGGCCAGGGCACAGCAGAGCTTCCAAGCCAAGCGGCTCCTCAGCCCTCCCACCGGCCCTGCTAGGCATCGGGGGCCGATGGCAGCGGCCATGGAGCGCTTATTTGAAGCAAGGTCTGATACAACCACAAGGCCCGTTGGCCTTGCGTGTCCAACAGCTGAGGGACAGACACTGGGCTACTCCAGCCACCTGCGCTACAGAAGGTCTCTGCCTTGTGTGCGGGCCTCTTTGGAGGTGGAGGTTTCCCTCCAAGACAGCTGGGCGTTGTGCTCTCTGCATGTCTGGCAACACCCACCCTTGTTGCCTGCTCATCAGTCTGCCTTCTTGGGCGAGGAGGCACACACATGAAGAAACCCCCAGAGCTGTGCCCTTGCAGACAGGAGCACAATGTCTGGATCCCTTTATCCAGGGAACAAAGATGCCTGTGTCCAAGGACGAGGCCCGTAAGGATCAGCAGCCAGCTTGCTCCTCCCAGAAACCACACTGGTACGAACTATTTCTGGATGAGAAGCACTTGGGCAATGCCACAATACCAATGGTTGGTGTGACAGAACATCCTTGGTTTTTGTATGAAAATGGCAGCTCAGAACTTTCCCCGCATTATTTGGATTATCAATTTTTTAAAACCATAAAACATAGCACATACACAAAAGAATATGTATAAATATGTGTACGGATGCATTTTTTCAAGGAAAAATCATAAAATGTCCATATATTCATCACCCAGCTTAAAGAAAACAGAATGTTACCATTACTTTTGAAGCCCGTCCTGTCTCCTTTTCTCCTCCCCAGATGTAGTAGCTACCCTTAATTCTTGTTAATAATTGCTTTTCTTTACTGTCTTATGACAAACTCTTAAAATGCGTTATACTTGACTTTTCTTAGCCTTTTTAATGGGACGCTACCGTATGCAGCCTTCATGGATTTGGGCAAACTTGTGCTGACGGCAAGCAAACTCTGCTTCTGAAAAGCATCCCTCTTGATGTGGAGACCACCACCCTCCAGTGCGTGCGGCACTTCACTACATTCACGTCCCCTAACAATCAGTGCGTTCTGCTGCTACTGTGAACAAGGTAGCCACGACCCTCTGTGTGAAAGTGCCTCCAGGTCACCTGGCAGACACCCTCTGTCTTATGTGCCTAAGTCACTGCAGGCATGCATATGTCCAGCTTTCTAGGGACTGCCACACTCTTCTGAAAAGGTTGTCCAATAAACACCCCCAGCAGTAGCGTGGAGGTTCTGGCTGTCCCACTTGCTAACCATTGGCATGGCTGGAACTCCTGTTTGACGTTTGACAAGCCGGAGCGTGGGAAATGGCATCTCAATGTCATTTCACTTTACATTTCTTTAATTACAAATAAGGGTGAGCAGATTTCTTATGTTAATTGGTCATTTCTGTTTCTTATTCTTTTAGTAAAATGCCCAATTATTCCTTCAGTTCATTTTTCCATTTGGTTGCTTTTGTTTTTCTTAATGATTCACCGAAGAGCCTTGCACATT
>NW_027398343.1:0-12033 GCF_003265705.2 Callorhinus ursinus
GGTGATGGGTATTAAAGAGGGCACATTCTGCGTGGAGCACTGGGTGTCATGCACAAACAATGAATCATGGAACACTACATCAAAAACTAATGATGTAATGTATGGTGATTAACGTAACAATGAAAAATTAAAAAACAAAAACAAAAAAAAGAAAATGTGATATAGATATATAATGGAATACTCTTCAGCCATAAAAAACAAGGAAATGCTGCCCTTTATTACAAAATGGATGGACCTTGAGGGCATTATGCTAAGTGAAATAAGTCAGACAAAGAAAGACAAATGCAGTATGATCTTATTTATATGTGGATGCTAAGGAAACCAAACTCAGAGATCAGATTTGCAGTCACCAGAAGACTGCAATGGGATGAGAGGTTCAAGGGATGGGAATTGGGGGAAGGGGAAGGGGAGGAATTAGGTGAAAGTGGTCAAAAAAATATAAAGTTCCAGGTATAGGATAAGTAAGTTCTGGGGATATAATGTACAATATGATAACTATATCCAACACTGCCATTTTATATATCTCAAAGTTGCTAGAGAGTAAATTTTAAAAGTTCTTATCACAAGGGCAAAAACTTTTTTAAACTATGTGAAGTGATGGATGTTACTAAAATATATTATGGTAATCATTTCACAATATAGACATATCAAATTGTACACCTTAAATTTATACACTGTTATATGTCAATTACATCTCACTAATACTGTGAGGGGGAGCCACATGAAATAATCAGCATGGAGTCTGCTGGTTCCTCTCCCTCTGCTCCTTCTGCACTCACGCTCGCTCTCACTCTCGCTTGCTCACTCTCTCTCTCTTCCCTCAAATAAATAAAATCTTTATTTAAAAAAAAAAAAACTTGGGGGCACCTGGGTGGCTCAGTCATTAAACGTCTGCCTTCCGCACAGGTCATGATCCCAGGGTCCTGGGATCGAGCCCCACATCGGGCTCCCCGCTCTACAGGAAGCCTGCTTCTCCCTCTCCCACTCCCCCTCTGGCTGTGTTACCTCTCTGGCTGTGTCTCTCTGGCAAATAAATAAATAAAATCTTTAAAAATAAAATAAAATAAAACTTTCCAGAAAACTGCTTAGAAGAACAATATGAAGAGGAGAATATTCTAAACCATTCTGAGGAAACATTAGTTGTATATCTTAGGTTTGTGTTCTATTTTCCACGGTCTTATTTTTGGGATATTCAGTATTGCTCAGACATCAAATCTTCTCCCACAAACACAATATTAAGAATCAAATCTCAAGAAATTATCCCACAAATATTCAAAGGAAATATACAGCAGATAATAGGCAGCAGCCGACATCAACTTTCTTTGTGAATAGAGACGGAGCACTTTCTTTGTGAACCTCTTGACCACTGTGATAGATAATGCAAAAAGCTCTGGAAGTGATTAACAAAGATAATGAGGTGACAGTTAATCCCTTAGACAATTTTCAAAAAAACTTCACCCAAAGGGAGAAAAAAGGTAAGTTTCCACCAGCAGAATGCAGGCTACGAAACAGATGTCCTGGGAACAACTCCAACAGACTAATATTTTTAAGATGTAATTAAATGATTTTAGCTCCAAATTCCCTACACAACCTTCAAGGGCCTAGTAATAATCTAGGTAATGTCTCAGATGCACCTCACCGCACTAGGTTTTTTGTATTTCTTTCCCTCTGCATATATATTCCCTATCTCACAAACGGGAGGAAAGTACTATAGGTCCCAAAACTAAAGAAAGAAAAGAAATCATGGGAGCAGCAGCAGATATTAACTAGAAAACAGCCAGAGATTTGACTGTCTAACTTATGCAGAAATATGCAAATTATACATGATGAACAGGTCACCTTTTGTTTCATATACCTGGATGTGATCCTTGGAAATTTTTAAAATACAAACCAGCGATTTAAGCTATATCCCATCATTACTGAACTCATGCTGGACTCATACAATTAGTAAATCTTTATATAAAATTACCTACAATAATTGTGTACTTTCCTCTGAGTATTCACCTACACTTGGACGATCAGTGACATTGTATGAGTATCTCTCAAATAGCAAAAAGCTCTAAATACTAAAATAGAGAATAACGGCATTACATCATCTATTGTATCTGATGATTGTGACACTCCTTGCACTTCAAAAAACGATTATTACCAACCATGAAAAAAAAACCCACAGAAAAATAAGGTCTAATGAAACTGCCACATTAGACTGACAGGGCAGATCAAGGGAATGATTTGCTTGTCTTGAATAGATCCTTGCTTAAAGGGATTCCATGGTAAACAAAGATTATTTATCACTTGCTACCCGTTTAGAAATACCCATGCTGGCTTGGTTTGATTTTGTGATGCACTTATTCTTTACATATCTACATATTCTTTCTATGGCACACTACTTGTTAATTTTACAATTCTCATAAAACAGAGTTATGGGGCGCCTGGGTGGCTCAGTCAGTTAAGCGTCTGCCTTCGGCCCAGGTCATGATCCCGGGGTCCTGGGATCAAGCCCCGCATCAGGCTCCCTCCTCAGCAGGGAGTCTGCTTCTTCCTCTGCCCCTCCCCTCTGCTTGTGCTCTTTCTCACTCTCTCTCTCTCAAATAAAATCTTTAAGTAAATAAATAAAATAAAACAGAGTTACATCTTCGAAACCATGACAAAAGGCATTAGCAGTGTGTTCCTCTTATTATGCTATATGTATACAGGTACCTAAAAGCCTTACTCTTATCTCCTCCTTTCCCCTTGGGCATCTCATCACTCATTATCACTATTGCTACAACACTGTCTTGGTGAGGGAGGCTACCAATGCTACCCTTTGGTCCAAGTTTGAACACTGGATTGCACACAGAGTATTAAGGTGTTTTGATGCATTAGGCAATGAATACAGTTGCACTGCTTAGGGCCTACGTGCTTTCCAAAAACTTACAAAAATATCTAAAATCTAAAAAAAATATTGTGCCAACATACAAAATAGAACCTGTAGGATCAAAATTAACAAAGTTTCAAACAAATGTCTACAAAACATAACAAGCAGTAAACTTCAATTTAACACATGTGGTTGCAATTAAATTGTATTTAATGTGGGCTATGGGTGCACTGTAAAGAGCATGATAGAATTTGCCTCCAAAAATAAGAATTCCTAAGGCCTACAAATGTCCTAAAACAGTCCTGTAACACCCAGCTGAGACTGAATTGTTTAAACCAGATCTGTAAAAAAGTTAGGAGTTAAGGAAGAGGAGGTTAGATATAATGTGACACCAGATCAATCAGTTTATAAAATGTACTTAAATATCTTCAACTTACTGCTCATTTTAGTTGACATCTTCATGGTTGTGAATAACCCACATCTTCCAAGCATCCATTAAGGTCTGGAAAATTTCCCACATTGTGACTTCCTCCTTTCCAGAGTAAAAACTAGAACTCACTCTCCCATCTTATCTTGCCAATAGAGCAGGCTCAGCCAAACACACTTGCACATTACTTCACTTACTAGTGAGCAAACTGAAGAAGCAAACGTCCAATGGGATTCAACATGGACTGTGGGTTTACTGCCAAGTGGTTTCCCAATGTGATTTGAGTATTGTACCTGATGCATTCCCTTCCCCCATCCCCAGTCTGAGTTTCTGGTTCTCCTAGGATTCCGTGAGTTTCTTAATACTTTAATAAATTCCTTTTCAGTTAAACCAACTAGTGTGGATTTCTGTTGTTTGCAGCTAAGAACCCTGACTCACATAAAACGATTCTCCTTCCTAGCTCCTGGTCAAACTCCATGCTGCAAACTCACATTGTACCAACCTTTCAGTGCATAGCTATGTATCTACTAATATTCAGCATACATTCCAACTTTCTTCTAGACTGACTTCTTGTACTGCAGAAGGAGGAAAATTACCTTCCCATATTCCACTGCAGCTAAGGTTCTCAATGTGAAATAGGTTGCACCATTTAGATGCACTTACACAAGATTTGAAATGTGGACATAAGATAATGCTTTGGCTAGCTATTGCTATCATAAAGCACAGTGACAGACATGTTGGTTTTTTCTGCAAAACCATTCCAGTGGTTTTTAGCTTCATGGGTAAAGACAGAATTTCAAGGGGACCTTCCCATTTTTATATTGCTGGATTTTTTTTTCAATGAGACTGTATTACATGGAGAAGTTAATAAATATATTTCCATTTTTAAACAGGTAACTAAATACAGTTTTATCTGTGCACTAATATTTCTATAATCTTTATGGAATTTAAATATAAACCATTGGATATACCACTTCTAAATCTTACCCAGATGTGGTAATATCTTACATCTGATGGAAGTGATTCAATGTTCTCTCTAAATACATTGGATGACTCAAACTATGTTAATTTAATGCAGTTTTTGTTCAGATTATTTCTTAATAAAGCAAAAAATGCAGTACTAATGTCT
Organism: Callorhinus ursinus; assembly: GCF_003265705.2. Taxonomy (NCBI): domain Eukaryota; kingdom Metazoa; phylum Chordata; class Mammalia; order Carnivora; family Otariidae; genus Callorhinus; species Callorhinus ursinus. Next base: position 4,414 of record NW_027398343.1, read on the forward strand.
CAGTAAGTTAGAGAACTATGGCAATAAAATAATCCGCTAAAATTTAAAAAACATTCAGTTAAAATTAAATTTAAATAGTTTAAAATAAAAATAAAATAGGGGTGCTGGGTGCCTCAGCTGGTTAAGCCTCTGACTCTTGATTTCAGCCCAGGTCAGGATCTCAGGGTCATAAGACTGAGCCCTGCATAGGGCTCTGCACTGCTTAGATTCTCTCCCTCTCTCCCTCCCCTGCCACTTACTATCTTAAAAAATTAATTAATTAATTAGTCAGTTAAAATGGAATATTTGTAAATACTTGGTTTACATTTCAGAGCACTGACTAAATTCAAAATGAGTCCAGGCAATGCCCTACTTGGTCAAATGCTTTAGTCATGGGCTCTCAAGGCCAGTTAGTACAAGATGAAAGTTTAAATATTAAAGGGGCAATCCTCAAATCTTTATATTCACTCAGATTTTAGAAACAAACCTCAAAGTTAATTAGCGAAGAATCTAAAGTGCTAGGGCTGTTATGTGAAACCATTCTCTTATTTATATAGACACATTCATTTAATAATAAAGATCCATTAAACTTTCAGGGTTAAAAATGAACCATGAGGGAAAGGAGGGAAGAGCTAACAGATATCATTAACAGATACAATGCTAGTGATTTTCAGAAATTATTTGTCATTATACATGATACATTGACATATAACCATTGGATTTTTCATTAAGATTACATTCAAGTGGGGCAGAGCAAGATGGCGGAGGAGTAGGAGACCTGGCTTTCATCTGGTCTCAGGAATTCAGCTGAATAGGGATCAAACCACTCTGAACACCTACAAACTCAACAGGAGACGGAAGAAGAGAGTAGCAACAACTCTCTGAACAGAGAAGCGACCACTTACTGGAAGGTAGGACGTGCGGAGAAGTGAATCCGAGGTGATATTCGGGAAGATAGATGGTGGGGGAGGGGGACTCCGTCCGCTGCTTCTGGCAAGTGATAGAGCAGCGAGCACAAAATCGGAACTTTTAGAAGTCGGCTCCGCTGAGGGGTCGCTCCAGTAGCTAAGCTGGGGGTGGAACCCTCGCGGGACAGTGTGGTCTCAGGACGCTCAGGGTCAAGAAAGAACGGGGGTGCCTGAGTGCAGCAGAGCTCCCAGGTTTTGGAGCGGGGAAGCCGGCTGCAGAGAGGGAGCCGAGGTACAGGCTCTCAGCTGGGGGTTGCCATAAACTGTGATCCGCGGCCCAGTCGGGCCACTGCTCCTCCAGCAGGGACCCAACAAGCGGCAGATCCGGGGAGACTCCCCTTCCTCCCGCGGGAGGAGCGGTACCGGAGCGCACCACAGGGATCTGCTGGGTTTGGAGACTCCACACGGGGTCGGGAGCCAGAGATAAAAACACTCGGTCACAGGCCGGGTGAGCACGGAGTGCGGCCGGAGCCCAGGGAGACAGGAGTGACTGCTTTTCTCTGGGGGCGCACTGAGGAGTGGGGCCCCGAGTTCTCGGTTCCTCTGGGCAGAGATTGGGAGGCCACCATTTTCACTCTGGTCCTCCAAAGCTGTACCCAGAGCTTGCAGGAAACAAAAGCTCCTGAGAGCAAACCGGAGCAGATTGCTTAGCCCCGACCAACAAGGGCGGGAAAATTCTGCCTCAGCAAAGACATTTGGGAACCACAAAAACAGGCCCCTCCCCCAGAAGATCAGCACGAACAGCCAGCCAAGACCAAGTTTACCCATCAAGGAGAACGGGAGAACTCCAGCACTAGGGCAATACTGCACATAGAATTCATGGCTTTTTTACCATGATCCATTAGTATTTCAAAGTTAATTTTTTAAACTGTTTTTTTTTTAATTTTTCTCTTTCCCTTTTTCAACCATCTTATCAATCCCTTTTTTAAAAAAACTTTTTATTTTTCATTTTTAGAGTCATATTTTATCCCTTCATAGTAGATACCCTTATTTTTGGTATATATATATGTTGTTCTGTCTTTAAAATTTTAAGATACACTTTCTTCTAACAGATCAAAATATACCCTAAATCACTAGTGTATGGCTTTGTTCTAGTCTCCTGCCTGATCACATTCTCTCCCTTTTTTTTCCTTTTAATCGTCTTCTTTCTTTTTTCAAACAACTTCTTATCAATTCCTTTCATAAAATCTTTTATAATTTTCATCTTTACAGTCATCTTCCATCCCTTCATTATATCAACCCTTATTCTGTACATATATATGTCTTTCTTCCTTTAAAATTTTAGGAGGCACTTTCTTCTAACAGACCAAAATACGCCCAAAATCTAGTGTGTGGCACTGATCTATGCATTAGCCTGATCATATTTGATCATATTCTGTTTTTCTTCGTTTTGTTCCGTTTTTGTTTGTATCTTTTTCTTTCTTTCTTTTTTCTCTTTCTTTTTTCTTTCTTTCCCTTTCCTTTCGCTGGTTTCAGGTCTTTTCTGATTTGTATAGAGTATATTTGCTGGGGACGTTGTAAACCTGTTAGCATTTTGTTCTCTCCTTCATCTATTCTCCTCTGGACAAAATGACAAGACGAAAAAAATCACCTCAGCAAAAAGAACAAGAGGTACTACCGTCTGCCAGGGACCTACTCAATACGGATATTAGTACGATGTCGGACCTAGAGTTCAGAATCATGACTTTAAAGATACGAGCTGGGCTTGAAAAAAGTGTGGAAGTTATTAGAGAAACCTTTCTGGAGAAATAAAAGAACTAAAATCTAACCAAGTCTAAATCAAAAAGGCTATTGATGAGGTGCAATCAAAAATGGGGGCACTAACTGCTAGGATAAATGAGGCAGAAGAGAGAATCAGTGATATAGAAGACCAAATGATGGAAAATAAAGAGGCTGAGAAAAAGAGAGATAAACAACTACAGGATCACGAGGGCAGAATTCGAGAGATAAGCGATACGATAAGACGAAACAACATTAGAATAATTGGGATCGCAGAAGAAGAAGAAAGAGAGAGAGGGCAGAAAGTATATTGGAAAAAATTATAGCAGAGAAATTCCCTAATGTGGGGAAGGAAACAGGCATCAAAATCCAGGAGGCACAGAGAACCCCTCTCAAAATCAATAAAAATAGGTCAACACCCCGACATCTAATAGTAAAACTTACGAGTCTCAGAGACAAAGAGAAAATCCTGAAAGCAGCTCAGGAGAAGACATATGTAACCTACAATGGTAGAAACATTAGATTGGCAACAGACCTATCCACAGAGACCTGGCAGGCCAGAAAGGACTGGCATGATATCTTCAGAGCACTATACGAGAAAAATATGCAGCCAAGAATACTATATCCAGCTAGGCTGTCATTGAAAATAGAAGGAGAGGTAAAAAGCTTCCAGGACAAACAAAAACTAAAGGAATTTGCAAACACGAAACCAGCCCTCCAAGAAATATTGAAAGGGGTCCTCTAAGCAAAGAGAGAGCCTAAAAGCAGCATAGATCAGAAAGGAACAGACAATATACAGTAACAGTCACCTTACAGGCAATACAATGGCACTAAATTCCTATCTTTCAATAGTTGCCTGAATGTAAATGGGCTAAATGCCCCAATCAAAAGATACAGGCTATCAGATTGGATTAAAAAACAAGACCCATCAATATACTGTCTGCAAGAGACTCATTTTAGACCCAAAGACACCCCCACATTGAGTGAGGGGGTGGAAAACCATTTACCATGCTAATGGACACCAAAAGAAAGCTGGGGTGGCAATCCTTATAACAGACAAATTAGATTTTAAAACAAAGACTGTAATAAGAGATGAAGAAGGACACTATATCCTACTTAGAGGATCTATCCAACAAGAAGATCTAACAATTGTAAATATCTATGCCCCTAACATGGAGCAGCCAATTTTATAAGGAAATTAATAACAAAAGCAAAGAAACACATTGACAACAATACAATAATAGTGGGGGACTTTAACACCCCCCTAACTGAAATGGACAGATCATCAAAGCAAAAGATCAACAAGGAAATAAAGACTTTAAATGAAACACTGGACCAAATGGACTTCACAGACAGATTCAGAACATTCCATCCCAAAGCAACGGAATACACATCCTTCTCTAGTGCCCATGGAACATTCTCCAGAATTGATCACATCCTAGGTCACAAATCAGGTCTCAACCGCTACCAAAAGACTGGGATCATTCCCTGCATATTTTCAGACCACAATGCTTTGAAACTAGAACTCAATCACAAGAGGAAAGTTGCAAAGAATTCAAATACATGGAGGCTAAAGAGCATCCTACTAAAGAATGAATGGGTCAACCAGGAAATTAAAGAAGAATTAAAAAAATTCATGGAAACCAATGAAAATGAAAACACAACTGTTCAAAATCTTTGGGATGCAGCAAAGGCAGTCCTAAGAGGAAAGTATATAGCAATACAAGCCTTTCTCAAGAAACAAGAAAGGTCTCAAATACACAACCTAACCCTACACCTAAAGGAGCTAGAGAAAAAACAGCAAATAAAGCCTAAACCCAGCAGGAGAAGAGAAATAATAAAAGATCAGAGGAGAAATCAATGAAATAGAAACCAAAAGAACAGTAGAACAGATCAACGAAACTAGGAGCTGGTTCTTTGAAAGAATTAACAAGATTGATAAACCCTGGCCAGACTTAGCAAAAAGAAAAGAGAAATGACCCAAATCAACAAAATGATGAACGGAAGAGGAGAGATCACAACCAACACCAAAGAAATACAAACAATTATAAAAACATATTATGAGCAACTCTATGCCAGCAAATTAGATAACCTGGAAGAAATGGATGCATTCCTTGAGATGTATCAACTACCAAAATTGAACCAGGGAGAAATAGAAAACCTGAACAGACCTATAACCACTAAGGAAATTGAAGCAGTCATCAAAAATCTCCCAACAAACAAAAGCCCAGGGCCAGATGGCCTCCCAGGGGAATTCTACCAAACATTTAAAGAAGAATTAATACCTATTCTCCTGAAACTGTTCCAAAAAATAGAAATGGAAGGAAAACTTCCAAACTCATTTTATGAGGCCACCATTACCTTGATCCCAAAACCAGACAAAGACCCCATCAAAAAGGAGAATTACAGACCAATATCCTTGATGAACATGGATGCAAAAATTCTCACCAAAATACTAGCCAATAGGATCCAACAGTACATTAAAAGGATTATTCACCACGACCAAGTGGGATTTATCCCTGGGCTGCAAGGTTGGTTCAACATCTGCAAATCAATCAACGTGATACAATACATTAACAAAAGAAAGAACAAGAATCATATGATCCTCTCAATAGATGCAGAAAAAGCATTTGACAAAGTACAGCATCCTTTCTTGATCAAAACTCTTCAGAGTATAGGGATAGAGGCTACATACCTCAAGATCATAAAAGCCATCTATTGAAAAACCTACAGCGAATATCATTCTCAATGGGGAAAAGCTGAGAGCTTTTCCCCTAAGGTCAGGAACGCGGCAGGGATGTCCACTATCACCACTGCTATTCAACATAGTATTAGAAGTCCTAACCACAGCAATCAGACAACAAAAAGAAATCAAAGGCATCCAAATCAGCAAAGAGGAAGTCAAACTCTCACTCTTTGCAGATGATATGGTACTGTATGTGGAAAACCCAAAAGACTCCACCCCAAAACTGCTAGAACTCATACAGGAATTCAGTAAAGTGGCAGGATATAAAATCAATGCACAGAAATCAGTGGCATTCCTATACACCAACAACAAGACAGAAGAGAGACAAATCAAGGAGTCGATCCCATTTACAACTGCACCCAAAACCATAAGATACCTAGGAATAAATTTAACCAAAGAGGCAAAGGATCTGTACTCAGAAAACTATAAAATACTCATGAAAGAAATTGAAGAAGACACAAAGAAATGGAAAAACGTTCCATGCTCATGGATTCGAAGAACAAACATTGTGAAGATGTCAGTGCTACCTAGAGCAATCTACACATTCAATGCAATCCCCATCAAAATACCATCCACCTTTTTCAAAGAAATGGAACAAATAATCCTAAAATTTGTATGGAATCAGAAGAGACCCCGAATAGCCAGAGAATATTGAAAAAGCAAAGCAAAGCTGGTGGCATCACAATTCCAGACTTCCAGCTCTATTACAAAGCTGTCATCATCAAGACAGTATGGTATTGGCACAAAAACGGACACATAGATCAATGGAACAGAATAGAGAACCCAGAAATGGACCCTCAACTCTATGGTCAACTAATCTTTGACAAAGCAGGAAAGAATGTCCAATGGCAAAAAGACAGTCTCTTCAACAAATGGGTGTTGGGAAAATGGGACAGCCACATGCAGAAGAATGAAACTGGACCGTTTCCTCACACCACACACAAAAATAGACTCCAAATGGTTGAAAGACCTAAAAGTGAGACAGGAGTCCATCAAAATCCTAAAGGAGAACATAGGTAGTAACCTCTTCGACCTCAGCTGCAGCAACTTCTTCCTAGAAACATCGCCAAAGGCAAGGGAAGCAAGGGCAAAAATGAACTATTGGAATTTCATCAAGATAAAATCTTTTGCACAGCAAAAGAAACAGTCCACAAAACCAAAAGACAACCGACAGAATGGGAGAAAATATTTGCAAATAACATATCAGATAAAGGGCTAGTATCCAAAATCTATAAAGAACTTATCGAACTCAACACCCAAAGAACAAATAATCCAATCAAGAAATGGGCAGAAGACATGAACAGACATTTTTCCAAAGAAGACATCCAAATGGCCAACAGACACATGAAAAAGTGCTCAACATCGCTTGGCATCAGGGAAATCCAAATCAAAACCTCAATGAGATACCACCTCACACCCGTCAGAATGGCTAAAATTAACAAGTCAGGAAACGACAGATGTTGGCGGGGATGCGGAGAAAGGGGAACCCTCCTACACTGTTGGTGGGAATGCAAGCTGGTGCAGCCACTCTGGAAAACAGTATGGAGGTTCCTCAAACAGTTGAAAACAGAGCTATCATACGATCCAGCAATTGCGCTACTGGGTATTTACCACAAAGATACAAATGTAGGGATCCGAAGGGGTACGTGCACCCCAATGTTTATAGCAGCAATGTCCACAATAGCCAAACGTGGAAAGAGTCAAGATGTCCATCGACAGATGAATGGATAAAGAAGATGTGGTATATATACACAATGGAATATTATGCGGCCATCAAAAGGAATGAGATCTTGCCATTTGCAATGACGTGGATGGAACTGGAGGGTGTTATGCTGAGTGAAATAAGTCAATCAGAGAAAGACATGTATCATATGACCTCACTGATATGAGGAATTCTTAATCTCAGGAAACAAACTGAGTGTTACTGGAGTGGTTGGGGGTGGGAGGGATGGGGTGGCTGGGTGATAGACATTGGGGAGGGTATGTGCTATGGTGAGCGCTGTGAATTGTGCAAGACTGTTGAATCACAGATCTGTACGTCTGAAACAAATAATGCAATATATGTTAAGAAAAAAAAAGAAGAAGAAGATAGCAGGAGGGGAAGAATGAAGGGGAGTAAGTCGGAGGGGGAGACGAACCATGAGAGACGATGGACTCTGAAAAACAAACTGAGGGTTCTAGAGGGGAGGGGGGTGGGGGGATGGTTTA
>NW_027398344.1:0-12033 GCF_003265705.2 Callorhinus ursinus
GGTGATGGGTATTAAAGAGGGCACATTCTGCGTGGAGCACTGGGTGTCATGCACAAACAATGAATCATGGAACACTACATCAAAAACTAATGATGTAATGTATGGTGATTAACGTAACAATGAAAAATTAAAAAACAAAAACAAAAAAAAGAAAATGTGATATAGATATATAATGGAATACTCTTCAGCCATAAAAAACAAGGAAATGCTGCCCTTTATTACAAAATGGATGGACCTTGAGGGCATTATGCTAAGTGAAATAAGTCAGACAAAGAAAGACAAATGCAGTATGATCTTATTTATATGTGGATGCTAAGGAAACCAAACTCAGAGATCAGATTTGCAGTCACCAGAAGACTGCAATGGGATGAGAGGTTCAAGGGATGGGAATTGGGGGAAGGGGAAGGGGAGGAATTAGGTGAAAGTGGTCAAAAAAATATAAAGTTCCAGGTATAGGATAAGTAAGTTCTGGGGATATAATGTACAATATGATAACTATATCCAACACTGCCATTTTATATATCTCAAAGTTGCTAGAGAGTAAATTTTAAAAGTTCTTATCACAAGGGCAAAAACTTTTTTAAACTATGTGAAGTGATGGATGTTACTAAAATATATTATGGTAATCATTTCACAATATAGACATATCAAATTGTACACCTTAAATTTATACACTGTTATATGTCAATTACATCTCACTAATACTGTGAGGGGGAGCCACATGAAATAATCAGCATGGAGTCTGCTGGTTCCTCTCCCTCTGCTCCTTCTGCACTCACGCTCGCTCTCACTCTCGCTTGCTCACTCTCTCTCTCTTCCCTCAAATAAATAAAATCTTTATTTAAAAAAAAAAAAACTTGGGGGCACCTGGGTGGCTCAGTCATTAAACGTCTGCCTTCCGCACAGGTCATGATCCCAGGGTCCTGGGATCGAGCCCCACATCGGGCTCCCCGCTCTACAGGAAGCCTGCTTCTCCCTCTCCCACTCCCCCTCTGGCTGTGTTACCTCTCTGGCTGTGTCTCTCTGGCAAATAAATAAATAAAATCTTTAAAAATAAAATAAAATAAAACTTTCCAGAAAACTGCTTAGAAGAACAATATGAAGAGGAGAATATTCTAAACCATTCTGAGGAAACATTAGTTGTATATCTTAGGTTTGTGTTCTATTTTCCACGGTCTTATTTTTGGGATATTCAGTATTGCTCAGACATCAAATCTTCTCCCACAAACACAATATTAAGAATCAAATCTCAAGAAATTATCCCACAAATATTCAAAGGAAATATACAGCAGATAATAGGCAGCAGCCGACATCAACTTTCTTTGTGAATAGAGACGGAGCACTTTCTTTGTGAACCTCTTGACCACTGTGATAGATAATGCAAAAAGCTCTGGAAGTGATTAACAAAGATAATGAGGTGACAGTTAATCCCTTAGACAATTTTCAAAAAAACTTCACCCAAAGGGAGAAAAAAGGTAAGTTTCCACCAGCAGAATGCAGGCTACGAAACAGATGTCCTGGGAACAACTCCAACAGACTAATATTTTTAAGATGTAATTAAATGATTTTAGCTCCAAATTCCCTACACAACCTTCAAGGGCCTAGTAATAATCTAGGTAATGTCTCAGATGCACCTCACCGCACTAGGTTTTTTGTATTTCTTTCCCTCTGCATATATATTCCCTATCTCACAAACGGGAGGAAAGTACTATAGGTCCCAAAACTAAAGAAAGAAAAGAAATCATGGGAGCAGCAGCAGATATTAACTAGAAAACAGCCAGAGATTTGACTGTCTAACTTATGCAGAAATATGCAAATTATACATGATGAACAGGTCACCTTTTGTTTCATATACCTGGATGTGATCCTTGGAAATTTTTAAAATACAAACCAGCGATTTAAGCTATATCCCATCATTACTGAACTCATGCTGGACTCATACAATTAGTAAATCTTTATATAAAATTACCTACAATAATTGTGTACTTTCCTCTGAGTATTCACCTACACTTGGACGATCAGTGACATTGTATGAGTATCTCTCAAATAGCAAAAAGCTCTAAATACTAAAATAGAGAATAACGGCATTACATCATCTATTGTATCTGATGATTGTGACACTCCTTGCACTTCAAAAAACGATTATTACCAACCATGAAAAAAAAACCCACAGAAAAATAAGGTCTAATGAAACTGCCACATTAGACTGACAGGGCAGATCAAGGGAATGATTTGCTTGTCTTGAATAGATCCTTGCTTAAAGGGATTCCATGGTAAACAAAGATTATTTATCACTTGCTACCCGTTTAGAAATACCCATGCTGGCTTGGTTTGATTTTGTGATGCACTTATTCTTTACATATCTACATATTCTTTCTATGGCACACTACTTGTTAATTTTACAATTCTCATAAAACAGAGTTATGGGGCGCCTGGGTGGCTCAGTCAGTTAAGCGTCTGCCTTCGGCCCAGGTCATGATCCCGGGGTCCTGGGATCAAGCCCCGCATCAGGCTCCCTCCTCAGCAGGGAGTCTGCTTCTTCCTCTGCCCCTCCCCTCTGCTTGTGCTCTTTCTCACTCTCTCTCTCTCAAATAAAATCTTTAAGTAAATAAATAAAATAAAACAGAGTTACATCTTCGAAACCATGACAAAAGGCATTAGCAGTGTGTTCCTCTTATTATGCTATATGTATACAGGTACCTAAAAGCCTTACTCTTATCTCCTCCTTTCCCCTTGGGCATCTCATCACTCATTATCACTATTGCTACAACACTGTCTTGGTGAGGGAGGCTACCAATGCTACCCTTTGGTCCAAGTTTGAACACTGGATTGCACACAGAGTATTAAGGTGTTTTGATGCATTAGGCAATGAATACAGTTGCACTGCTTAGGGCCTACGTGCTTTCCAAAAACTTACAAAAATATCTAAAATCTAAAAAAAATATTGTGCCAACATACAAAATAGAACCTGTAGGATCAAAATTAACAAAGTTTCAAACAAATGTCTACAAAACATAACAAGCAGTAAACTTCAATTTAACACATGTGGTTGCAATTAAATTGTATTTAATGTGGGCTATGGGTGCACTGTAAAGAGCATGATAGAATTTGCCTCCAAAAATAAGAATTCCTAAGGCCTACAAATGTCCTAAAACAGTCCTGTAACACCCAGCTGAGACTGAATTGTTTAAACCAGATCTGTAAAAAAGTTAGGAGTTAAGGAAGAGGAGGTTAGATATAATGTGACACCAGATCAATCAGTTTATAAAATGTACTTAAATATCTTCAACTTACTGCTCATTTTAGTTGACATCTTCATGGTTGTGAATAACCCACATCTTCCAAGCATCCATTAAGGTCTGGAAAATTTCCCACATTGTGACTTCCTCCTTTCCAGAGTAAAAACTAGAACTCACTCTCCCATCTTATCTTGCCAATAGAGCAGGCTCAGCCAAACACACTTGCACATTACTTCACTTACTAGTGAGCAAACTGAAGAAGCAAACGTCCAATGGGATTCAACATGGACTGTGGGTTTACTGCCAAGTGGTTTCCCAATGTGATTTGAGTATTGTACCTGATGCATTCCCTTCCCCCATCCCCAGTCTGAGTTTCTGGTTCTCCTAGGATTCCGTGAGTTTCTTAATACTTTAATAAATTCCTTTTCAGTTAAACCAACTAGTGTGGATTTCTGTTGTTTGCAGCTAAGAACCCTGACTCACATAAAACGATTCTCCTTCCTAGCTCCTGGTCAAACTCCATGCTGCAAACTCACATTGTACCAACCTTTCAGTGCATAGCTATGTATCTACTAATATTCAGCATACATTCCAACTTTCTTCTAGACTGACTTCTTGTACTGCAGAAGGAGGAAAATTACCTTCCCATATTCCACTGCAGCTAAGGTTCTCAATGTGAAATAGGTTGCACCATTTAGATGCACTTACACAAGATTTGAAATGTGGACATAAGATAATGCTTTGGCTAGCTATTGCTATCATAAAGCACAGTGACAGACATGTTGGTTTTTTCTGCAAAACCATTCCAGTGGTTTTTAGCTTCATGGGTAAAGACAGAATTTCAAGGGGACCTTCCCATTTTTATATTGCTGGATTTTTTTTTCAATGAGACTGTATTACATGGAGAAGTTAATAAATATATTTCCATTTTTAAACAGGTAACTAAATACAGTTTTATCTGTGCACTAATATTTCTATAATCTTTATGGAATTTAAATATAAACCATTGGATATACCACTTCTAAATCTTACCCAGATGTGGTAATATCTTACATCTGATGGAAGTGATTCAATGTTCTCTCTAAATACATTGGATGACTCAAACTATGTTAATTTAATGCAGTTTTTGTTCAGATTATTTCTTAATAAAGCAAAAAATGCAGTACTAATGTCTCAGTAAGTTAGAGAACTATGGCAATAAAATAATCCGCTAAAATTTAAAAAACATTCAGTTAAAATTAAATTTAAATAGTTTAAAATAAAAATAAAATAGGGGTGCTGGGTGCCTCAGCTGGTTAAGCCTCTGACTCTTGATTTCAGCCCAGGTCAGGATCTCAGGGTCATAAGACTGAGCCCTGCATAGGGCTCTGCACTGCTTAGATTCTCTCCCTCTCTCCCTCCCCTGCCACTTACTATCTTAAAAAATTAATTAATTAATTAGTCAGTTAAAATGGAATATTTGTAAATACTTGGTTTACATTTCAGAGCACTGACTAAATTCAAAATGAGTCCAGGCAATGCCCTACTTGGTCAAATGCTTTAGTCATGGGCTCTCAAGGCCAGTTAGTACAAGATGAAAGTTTAAATATTAAAGGGGCAATCCTCAAATCTTTATATTCACTCAGATTTTAGAAACAAACCTCAAAGTTAATTAGCGAAGAATCTAAAGTGCTAGGGCTGTTATGTGAAACCATTCTCTTATTTATATAGACACATTCATTTAATAATAAAGATCCATTAAACTTTCAGGGTTAAAAATGAACCATGAGGGAAAGGAGGGAAGAGCTAACAGATATCATTAACAGATACAATGCTAGTGATTTTCAGAAATTATTTGTCATTATACATGATACATTGACATATAACCATTGGATTTTTCATTAAGATTACATTCAAGTGGGGCAGAGCAAGATGGCGGAGGAGTAGGAGACCTGGCTTTCATCTGGTCTCAGGAATTCAGCTGAATAGGGATCAAACCACTCTGAACACCTACAAACTCAACAGGAGACAGAAGAAGAGAGTAGCAACAACTCTCTGAACAGAGAAGCGACCACTTACTGGAAGGTAGGACGTGCGGAGAAGTGAATCCGAGGTGATATTCGGGAAGATAGATGGTGGGGGAGGGGGACTCCGTCCGCTGCTTCTGGCAAGTGATAGAGCAGCGAGCACAAAATCGGAACTTTTAGAAGTCGGCTCCGCTGAGGGGTCGCTCCAGTAGCTAAGCTGGGGGTGGAACCCTCGCGGGACAGTGTGGTCTCAGGACGCTCAGGGTCAAGAAAGAACGGGGGTGCCTGAGTGCAGCAGAGCTCCCAGGTTTTGGAGCGGGGAAGCCGGCTGCAGAGAGGGAGCCGAGGTACAGGCTCTCAGCTGGGGGTTGCCATAAACTGTGATCCGCGGCCCAGTCGGGCCACTGCTCCTCCAGCAGGGACCCAACAAGCGGCAGATCCGGGGAGACTCCCCTTCCTCCCGCGGGAGGAGCGGTACCGGAGCGCACCACAGGGATCTGCTGGGTTTGGAGACTCCACACGGGGTCGGGAGCCAGAGATAAAAACACTCGGTCACAGGCCGGGTGAGCACGGAGTGCGGCCGGAGCCCAGGGAGACAGGAGTGACTGCTTTTCTCTGGGGGCGCACTGAGGAGTGGGGCCCCGAGTTCTCGGTTCCTCTGGGCAGAGATTGGGAGGCCACCATTTTCACTCTGGTCCTCCAAAGCTGTACCCAGAGCTTGCAGGAAACAAAAGCTCCTGAGAGCAAACCGGAGCAGATTGCTTAGCCCCGACCAACAAGGGCGGGAAAATTCTGCCTCAGCAAAGACATTTGGGAACCACAAAAACAGGCCCCTCCCCCAGAAGATCAGCACGAACAGCCAGCCAAGACCAAGTTTACCCATCAAGGAGAACGGGAGAACTCCAGCACTAGGGCAATACTGCACATAGAATTCATGGCTTTTTTACCATGATCCATTAGTATTTCAAAGTTAATTTTTTAAACTGTTTTTTTTTTAATTTTTCTCTTTCCCTTTTTCAACCATCTTATCAATCCCTTTTTTAAAAAAACTTTTTATTTTTCATTTTTAGAGTCATATTTTATCCCTTCATAGTAGATACCCTTATTTTTGGTATATATATATGTTGTTCTGTCTTTAAAATTTTAAGATACACTTTCTTCTAACAGATCAAAATATACCCTAAATCACTAGTGTATGGCTTTGTTCTAGTCTCCTGCCTGATCACATTCTCTCCCTTTTTTTTCCTTTTAATCGTCTTCTTTCTTTTTTCAAACAACTTCTTATCAATTCCTTTCATAAAATCTTTTATAATTTTCATCTTTACAGTCATCTTCCATCCCTTCATTATATCAACCCTTATTCTGTACATATATATGTCTTTCTTCCTTTAAAATTTTAGGAGGCACTTTCTTCTAACAGACCAAAATACGCCCAAAATCTAGTGTGTGGCACTGATCTATGCATTAGCCTGATCATATTTGATCATATTCTGTTTTTCTTCGTTTTGTTCCGTTTTTGTTTGTATCTTTTTCTTTCTTTCTTTTTTCTCTTTCTTTTTTCTTTCTTTCCCTTTCCTTTCGCTGGTTTCAGGTCTTTTCTGATTTGTATAGAGTATATTTGCTGGGGACGTTGTAAACCTGTTAGCATTTTGTTCTCTCCTTCATCTATTCTCCTCTGGACAAAATGACAAGACGAAAAAAATCACCTCAGCAAAAAGAACAAGAGGTACTACCGTCTGCCAGGGACCTACTCAATACGGATATTAGTACGATGTCGGACCTAGAGTTCAGAATCATGACTTTAAAGATACGAGCTGGGCTTGAAAAAAGTGTGGAAGTTATTAGAGAAACCTTTCTGGAGAAATAAAAGAACTAAAATCTAACCAAGTCTAAATCAAAAAGGCTATTGATGAGGTGCAATCAAAAATGGGGGCACTAACTGCTAGGATAAATGAGGCAGAAGAGAGAATCAGTGATATAGAAGACCAAATGATGGAAAATAAAGAGGCTGAGAAAAAGAGAGATAAACAACTACAGGATCACGAGGGCAGAATTCGAGAGATAAGCGATACGATAAGACGAAACAACATTAGAATAATTGGGATCGCAGAAGAAGAAGAAAGAGAGAGAGGGCAGAAAGTATATTGGAAAAAATTATAGCAGAGAAATTCCCTAATGTGGGGAAGGAAACAGGCATCAAAATCCAGGAGGCACAGAGAACCCCTCTCAAAATCAATAAAAATAGGTCAACACCCCGACATCTAATAGTAAAACTTACGAGTCTCAGAGACAAAGAGAAAATCCTGAAAGCAGCTCAGGAGAAGACATATGTAACCTACAATGGTAGAAACATTAGATTGGCAACAGACCTATCCACAGAGACCTGGCAGGCCAGAAAGGACTGGCATGATATCTTCAGAGCACTATACGAGAAAAATATGCAGCCAAGAATACTATATCCAGCTAGGCTGTCATTGAAAATAGAAGGAGAGGTAAAAAGCTTCCAGGACAAACAAAAACTAAAGGAATTTGCAAACACGAAACCAGCCCTCCAAGAAATATTGAAAGGGGTCCTCTAAGCAAAGAGAGAGCCTAAAAGCAGCATAGATCAGAAAGGAACAGACAATATACAGTAACAGTCACCTTACAGGCAATACAATGGCACTAAATTCCTATCTTTCAATAGTTGCCTGAATGTAAATGGGCTAAATGCCCCAATCAAAAGATACAGGCTATCAGATTGGATTAAAAAACAAGACCCATCAATATACTGTCTGCAAGAGACTCATTTTAGACCCAAAGACACCCCCACATTGAGTGAGGGGGTGGAAAACCATTTACCATGCTAATGGACACCAAAAGAAAGCTGGGGTGGCAATCCTTATAACAGACAAATTAGATTTTAAAACAAAGACTGTAATAAGAGATGAAGAAGGACACTATATCCTACTTAGAGGATCTATCCAACAAGAAGATCTAACAATTGTAAATATCTATGCCCCTAACATGGAGCAGCCAATTTTATAAGGAAATTAATAACAAAAGCAAAGAAACACATTGACAACAATACAATAATAGTGGGGGACTTTAACACCCCCCTAACTGAAATGGACGGATCATCAAAGCAAAAGATCAACAAGGAAATAAAGACTTTAAATGAAACACTGGACCAAATGGACTTCACAGACAGATTCAGAACATTCCATCCCAAAGCAACGGAATACACATCCTTCTCTAGTGCCCATGGAACATTCTCCAGAATTGATCACATCCTAGGTCACAAATCAGGTCTCAACCGCTACCAAAAGACTGGGATCATTCCCTGCATATTTTCAGACCACAATGCTTTGAAACTAGAACTCAATCACAAGAGGAAAGTTGCAAAGAATTCAAATACATGGAGGCTAAAGAGCATCCTACTAAAGAATGAATGGGTCAACCAGGAAATTAAAGAAGAATTAAAAAAATTCATGGAAACCAATGAAAATGAAAACACAACTGTTCAAAATCTTTGGGATGCAGCAAAGGCAGTCCTAAGAGGAAAGTATATAGCAATACAAGCCTTTCTCAAGAAACAAGAAAGGTCTCAAATACACAACCTAACCCTACACCTAAAGGAGCTAGAGAAAAAACAGCAAATAAAGCCTAAACCCAGCAGGAGAAGAGAAATAATAAAAGATCAGAGGAGAAATCAATGAAATAGAAACCAAAAGAACAGTAGAACAGATCAACGAAACTAGGAGCTGGTTCTTTGAAAGAATTAACAAGATTGATAAACCCTGGCCAGACTTAGCAAAAAGAAAAGAGAAATGACCCAAATCAACAAAATGATGAACGGAAGAGGAGAGATCACAACCAACACCAAAGAAATACAAACAATTATAAAAACATATTATGAGCAACTCTATGCCAGCAAATTAGATAACCTGGAAGAAATGGATGCATTCCTTGAGATGTATCAACTACCAAAATTGAACCAGGGAGAAATAGAAAACCTGAACAGACCTATAACCACTAAGGAAATTGAAGCAGTCATCAAAAATCTCCCAACAAACAAAAGCCCAGGGCCAGATGGCCTCCCAGGGGAATTCTACCAAACATTTAAAGAAGAATTAATACCTATTCTCCTGAAACTGTTCCAAAAAATAGAAATGGAAGGAAAACTTCCAAACTCATTTTATGAGGCCACCATTACCTTGATCCCAAAACCAGACAAAGACCCCATCAAAAAGGAGAATTACAGACCAATATCCTTGATGAACATGGATGCAAAAATTCTCACCAAAATACTAGCCAATAGGATCCAACAGTACATTAAAAGGATTATTCACCACGACCAACTGGGATTTATCCCTGGGCTGCAAGGTTGGTTCAACATCTGCAAATCAATCAACGTGATACAATACATTAACAAAAGAAAGAACAAGAATCATATGATCCTCTCAATAGATGCAGAAAAAGCATTTGACAAAGTACAGCATCCTTTCTTGATCAAAACTCTTCAGAGTATAGGGATAGAGGCTACATACCTCAAGATCATAAAAGCCATCTATTGAAAAACCTACAGCGAATATCATTCTCAATGGGGAAAAGCTGAGAGCTTTTCCCCTAAGGTCAGGAACGCGGCAGGGATGTCCACTATCACCACTGCTATTCAACATAGTATTAGAAGTCCTAACCACAGCAATCAGACAACAAAAAGAAATCAAAGGCATCCAAATCAGCAAAGAGGAAGTCAAACTCTCACTCTTTGCAGATGATATGGTACTGTATGTGGAAAACCCAAAAGACTCCACCCCAAAACTGCTAGAACTCATACAGGAATTCAGTAAAGTGGCAGGATATAAAATCAATGCACAGAAATCAGTGGCATTCCTATACACCAACAACAAGACAGAAGAGAGACAAATCAAGGAGTCGATCCCATTTACAACTGCACCCAAAACCATAAGATACCTAGGAATAAATTTAACCAAAGAGGCAAAGGATCTGTACTCAGAAAACTATAAAATACTCATGAAAGAAATTGAAGAAGACACAAAGAAATGGAAAAACGTTCCATGCTCATGGATTCGAAGAACAAACATTGTGAAGATGTCAGTGCTACCTAGAGCAATCTACACATTCAATGCAATCCCCATCAAAATACCATCCACCTTTTTCAAAGAAATGGAACAAATAATCCTAAAATTTGTATGGAATCAGAAGAGACCCCGAATAGCCAGAGAATATTGAAAAAGCAAAGCAAAGCTGGTGGCATCACAATTCCAGACTTCCAGCTCTATTACAAAGCTGTCATCATCAAGACAGTATGGTATTGGCACAAAAACGGACACATAGATCAATGGAACAGAATAGAGAACCCAGAAATGGACCCTCAACTCTATGGTCAACTAATCTTTGACAAAGCAGGAAAGAATGTCCAATGGCAAAAAGACAGTCTCTTCAACAAATGGGTGTTGGGAAAATGGGACAGCCACATGCAGAAGAATGAAACTGGACCGTTTCCTCACACCACACACAAAAATAGACTCCAAATGGTTGAAAGACCTAAAAGTGAGACAGGAGTCCATCAAAATCCTAAAGGAGAACATAGGTAGTAACCTCTTCGACCTCAGCTGCAGCAACTTCTTCCTAGAAACATCGCCAAAGGCAAGGGAAGCAAGGGCAAAAATGAACTATTGGAATTTCATCAAGATAAAATCTTTTGCACAGCAAAAGAAACAGTCCACAAAACCAAAAGACAACCGACAGAATGGGAGAAAATATTTGCAAATAACATATCAGATAAAGGGCTAGTATCCAAAATCTATAAAGAACTTATCGAACTCAACACCCAAAGAACAAATAATCCAATCAAGAAATGGGCAGAAGACATGAACAGACATTTTTCCAAAGAAGACATCCAAATGGCCAACAGACACATGAAAAAGTGCTCAACATCGCTTGGCATCAGGGAAATCCAAATCAAAACCTCAATGAGATACCACCTCACACCCGTCAGAATGGCTAAAATTAACAAGTCAGGAAACGACAGATGTTGGCGGGGATGCGGAGAAAGGGGAACCCTCCTACACTGTTGGTGGGAATGCAAGCTGGTGCAGCCACTCTGGAAAACAGTATGGAGGTTCCTCAAACAGTTGAAAACAGAGCTATCATACGATCCAGCAATTGCGCTACTGGGTATTTACCACAAAGATACAAATGTAGGGATCCGAAGGGGTACGTGCACCCCAATGTTTATAGCAGCAATGTCCACAATAGCCAAACGTGGAAAGAGTCAAGATGTCCATCGACAGATGAATGGATAAAGAAGATGTGGTATATATACACAATGGAATATTATGCGGCCATCAAAAGGAATGAGATCTTGCCATTTGCAATGACGTGGATGGAACTGGAGGGTGTTATGCTGAGTGAAATAAGTCAATCAGAGAAAGACATGTATCATATGACCTCACTGATATGAGGAATTCTTAATCTCAGGAAACAAACTGAGTGTTACTGGAGTGGTTGGGGGTGGGAGGGATGGGGTGGCTGGGTGATAGACATTGGGGAGGGTATGTGCTATGGTGAGCGCTGTGAATTGTGCAAGACTGTTGAATCACAGATCTGTACGTCTGAAACAAATAATGCAATATATGTTAAGAAAAAAAAAGAAGAAGAAGATAGCAGGAGGGGAAGAATGAAGGGGAGTAAGTCGGAGGGGGAGACGAACCATGAGAGACGATGGACTCTGAAAAACAAACTGAGGGTTCTAGAGGGGAGGGGGGTGGGGGGATGGTTTA
>NW_027398345.1:0-1440 GCF_003265705.2 Callorhinus ursinus
GGGGGAGTGGCAGGAACTGTAGCAGGGGCAGGGTAAGGGGCTGGGGCAGGAGCAGGTGCCAGTTCTTCCTGGACAGCGCCAGGCTCTCCGTGGGCAGGTGCCGGGTCACCTGCCGGCTCCTGGTCTCCTCCTGAAGTCACTGCAGGCACCAGCCCTCCCTCCAGGTCGGGCTCTAGCTCTTCAGGTGGTGGAGCAGCTGTGAGAGGAGAAAAGCTCACCCCTGTGCTTACTCTCCATGGGCCTTTGCAGAGACAGAGCCCAGCCCAGGGCCTCCCAGAGAAGCCACAGCCGGGAAGGAACCCTCACGGGGACGTCTCCCCAACTGCAGTCCACCCGCTCTGTGCTCTGTGCCCAGTCGTTGCTCCTGGCCCCACACCAGCCTCTGGGGGCTCCTCCCTGTGGGGCCGCACCGACCCGTCCCCACACACCACAAACACCCAGCCCCACCCTTCTCACCCTCGGCCTCGGCCTCCGTGGGCTCCGGCTCCTGGACCACTGTCCAGTGGACGACCACCTGGGACGGTGGTCCGCGTGGTGTTGGAGGTCTTGCGTGGCAATCCCCAGCACCTGTTTCTTGGGATGCCTTTGGGGTCACCCCCTCTGTCAGGGAGGAGGGCACGTCCGCCAGCTGCCTCTCCGTGTCCTCCGTGGCCTTCTGCAAAGACAGGGACCGGTAGCCGGCCCCAAGGCATCACAGCCCTGCCCGGCCATCCGCACTGTCCTCCTGCACAGTCCCCACCCCCGTGACCCCTCTTTACACACACACACACACACACACACACACATGTGTACACTCACACACACACACACACACACACAGGGAGGGCACCTGGGGCTACACAGGTCATCAGAGCAAGTGGGGCTGGGTGGCCGGCTCTGGGCCTCCTGCTGTCACCTTTCTGTCCTTCCGACCAAATGGCCAGAGGCGGTGGGGAGTCCTGACATGAAATCCCCAGCGGGGGACAGCGTCCTCAAGGCGCGCCTTCTTCCACCTGCAGCCTCGGGACCTCGGCAGGCAACACGTGAACATCTTTCTTTGAGGATCTCCAATGAAATGAGCTGGGCAGGGGGCTGTCTGTGGAATGTGGGTGCCTGGTTACCGGGGTTCCAAATTCTGTTGGGCTCTGTTGTCAGGGAAGTGAGGTCACCACTGCCTGGGGTCCCCTTACCCAACTTCCTCCTCACACAAGAGCCCCCCGAGGGGCCCCCTCCCCCGCTGCAGAATGCTCACCCTCCCCCCATGCCCCATGCATACAGTGACACCCTCACAGCCCACCCACAGCCCCGGGAGGCCTGGGTGCAGCCGGTGTCCCTGCTGTGAGGACACAGAGCTGGGTTCAGACCGGACTCCTGCGCATGCCCAGGGCTCTCAGGGCCTCCCCAGGCTCCCCATCTGCACATCGGGGTATTCTGGCTTCTACTTCTAGGGATGCCATCAGG